>NC_090183.1:475000-542500 GCF_024679245.1 Pseudorasbora parva
GCTGCCCTACGAGGCCACGCCCAAAGCCCATCTCACTACAGCGGCTGGACAATCACTTGATGAAGCGGCGAGAAGAGTTATTGTGCGCAAAAATCGAAATAATGACTTTATCCGCCGAGTTCCTCGAGTTTATCCGCTGAAATCTCTCGGCTCAGGGGGATATGAGGGGGAAGGAGCACGATCATGCGAATATACGGCCGGGTTAATACTGATACAAAGCCATGTGCTAAATCCCTGAAGTAACCCCTTTAAATATTATACATATTCGACATCAGTGAAGGTTTCGTTCCGTTGATTAAATATGGCGTGGCATTTCCTCTCAGGTCTGCGTCAGGACTTCGCCACCAGCTCTTCTTCCTCCAATAACCGCCGCAGCTCCAGCTTCTCCTTCCAGTTTGGCCAGCGTTGCGGTTCGCAGCTGGATGAGGAAGAGGAGGATGAAGATGAAGACTACGGTCAGCTGCCACCGCCGCAGCCGCGCCTGAGCCGGGCCGGAGCCCTGCCGCACTCACACACCTTCAGCAGCATCAGGGACTGGAGACGCAGCAGCACGTCTCTCTCCGCACACACACACACACCCACGCAGACGCCCGCCAGCGAGACTCACGGCCTCAGGAGCAGCTCAGGTGAGGAGGATTAACACACGAGAGGTCAGAGGTCAGAAGGAAATGATCCTGAGAAATAAAGTGTATCGGTTTCCTCTCTTTCAGAAACATTAAAGGCCCACTGAAATAAAATAAAAATTTGCTTTCAGGGTGCGCTCACACACACCTTGTTTGGTCCAGATTTTCGGACTTTTCAGTTTGGTACGAACCAGAATGACAGGTGTGAAACCTCCCTCGGACCGCGGTCCGGACCAAACAGACGAAATTCGGTCCGACGAAAAGAGGTAGTCTCAGTCCGGACCAAACTGAACAAAGGTTCGGTTCATTTCTTGTGTGAAAGCATTTTCTGTATAGTTCGGACTTTCAGAGCATTTACAGGAAGCTCTGGTGTAGGATTAGTGAAAACACAGATTAAACTCACAGCACAGCAGTGATGGAGCGCAGCATTATAAACACAACCGCTCAGTCAGCGCGCGGGAGCAGCCTGCTCTGCTTGACTAGTTATTTTCGAGCTTTATATATATATATATATAAATATAGCCTATATATATATTTCTCATGTCTGTGAGAAGTAGCCTATATGCTGAGTTTTGGTTTATTCATGAGACCGCTCCAGTTCATGTGCAACGCCAATAATCGCTCCGTCACGGTTTGCGGCGGCTGAGATCGGTCAGTTGTTCACACATTTACTAATTTCTACATAAGGCACAGAGCACACTATATATGGGTTAGGAAACGATTCAGTGTAAATATGCTTTCATTTGAGGCGAATGAAGTCTGTTTTCACCTTAGTTTCACGCACCGCAGCACGCACACACACACACACACACACACACACACACATCAATGGTTCGGGTCTAAATTTAGGCTACAGACACGATTCACAATCAACTTTATTCATATCGCGCTTTTACAATTTAAATATGACCTAATTAATTAATTTAATTTGTATTTTTAGTTGAATAACGTGGATCATAATTTTAGTGTCTCCAACGACACACAATAGAGCAGCGCTGATCATATGTGTGAGTCTGCGCAGACAACAAACATATCGGACCCATTTGAATTCTGCACAGAATACTGCCTTTCAAAGTGATATGGAGGAGATGATGATGATAAACCGCTAGAGGAAACTGGCTTCACCAAACAGAGAAAGGTCCGCTCTAATCAAACTGTATATTATTAACGGAACGCTATTGGCTGTTTCAAAAAAGGGGAGGAGCTGCTAACAGCTGCAGCCGTTTCCGGGAAATCACGTCAACACACTGAATAATCCGGCGCGTTCCAAAGCACTTCAGTGGGCCTTTAAAACATCTGAATTATTCCAAAATTTTGACCAATAGAGACAGAGCGTATTTAGGCCACGCCCACACCGGAGGGGAAACAATCCAACGCTCTCCATTGACTTTGTATTGCGTGAGGCATCTTGTCATTTCAGACTTATTACAAAAACAGAGAACAATGTCTAAAAGCTGATATATGACGAGGTGAACAGCAAACAAGCTAAAGAACACAGAACTACGGTTGTATAAGCTGTCGACCCAAAAGACGAGCGTTTAAGGAGACGAAAGTGGACACAGGCAATGAGACGTGAAGCTTCATCAGGAGGAATGGCTCCGTTTTGGGATCCGGACACTCAGTGTGTCTACGTGTGCAGTAAACATTCTGTCACATATCCAGATGTCAGCTTTATATCTGATATTTGCCGTCTCTGATCACGTTCCCCTGCAGTGGGCGTAGCTCTCAGAGTAATATAACAGGTTGAGCTCCGTCTCATTCACTTTTATGCCTTTAAACGCTTGTTTTTTGGTCAACAGCTTATAAACACTTCTGGGTTTTTGGTTCTGTGTTCTTTAGCTTGTTTTCTGTACACCTCGTCACATCAGCTTTAAGACATTGTTAGTTTTTTTGTTATAAGTCAGATTATAATTACTTATAATTATATTGTTTGTGGTTTTGAACTAGAGCTGATGTTACGGCTGTTTTTACCCATAAGCCCCAGACTGACCTGCACTGATTAAAAGCTCATTCTCTTTTGTTTCTGTCACTGTTCTACTTCCTGTGTGTGTGTGTGTGTGTGTGTGTGTCATGTTTGTAATCCTCCGGCCATCGACTACGGAAATCAGTTGAATATGAGAGTAAGTTAAAAAACTTTGTTTTTATTAAGACCTACACTATATTGCCTGAAGTGTTGTGCCGCCTCTACACACACCTGATCTCCCCATTGTTAACCCGTGGGGTTTAATCTGGAGTCGGCCCACCCTCTCTAACAGCTCCAGCTCTTCTGGGAAGGCTTTCCTCAAGGTTTAGGAGTGTGTTTATGGGGATTTTTGCCCATTCTTCTAGAAGCTCATTTGTGAGGTCAGGCACTGATGTTGGACGAGAAGGCCTGGCTCTCAGTCTCCGCTCTAATTCATCCCAAAGCTGTTCTATCGGGTTGAGCTCAGGACTCTGTGCAGGCCAGTCCAGTTCCTCCACACCAAACTCCTCATCCATGTCTTTATGGAGCGACGCTTTGTGCACTGGAGCGCAGTCATGCTGGGACAGGAAGGGGCCGTCCACAAATGAACATGAAATTGTCCAAAATGTGCATTAAGAGTTCCTTTCACTGGAACTAAGGGGCCAACCCCTGAAAAACAACACTTGGCTCAATGCAGTCAGGCGAGTCCCGTTCTCCTGGGGACGGCCAAACCCAGACTCGTCCATGTGATTGTCAGACTGAAGCGTGATTGGTCACTCAGAGAACACGTCTCACTGCTCTAGAGTCCAGTGGCGGCTGCTTTACTCCACTGCATCCCACGCTTTGCATTGCTCTTGGTGATGTAAGGCTTGGATGAGCTGCTCGGCCATGGAAGCTCAATCCATGAAGCTCTCTCCGCTGTTCTTTGAGCTCATCTGAAGGCCACAGAAGTCTGGAGGTCTGGAGCTGTTGACTCCACAGAAACTTTTGAATGAGCGTTACTCTAGAGTGTTCTCTGAGCATTACTCTAGAGCGTTCTCTAAACGTTACTCTAGAGCGTTCTCTGAGCGTTACTCTAGAGTGTTCTCTGAGCATTACTCTAGAGTGTTCTCTGAGCGTTACTCTAGAGCGTTCTGTGAGCATTACTCTAGAGCGTTCTGTGAGCGTTACTCTAGAGTGTTCTCTGAGCGTTACTCTAGTGTTCTCTGAGCGTTACTCTAGAGCGTTCTCTGAGCGTTACTCTAGAGCGTTCTGTGAGCGTTACTCTAGTGTTCTCTGAGCGTTACTCTAGAGTGTTCTCTGAGCGTTACTCTAGAGTGTTCTCTGAGCGTTACTCTAGAGTGTTCTCTGAGCGTTACTCTAGAGTGTTCTCTGAGCATTACTCTAGAGTGTTCTCTGAGCGTTATTCTAGAGCGTTCTGTGAGCGTTACTCTAGTGTTCTCTGAGCGTTACTCTAGAGTGTTCTCTGAGCGTTACTCTAGAGTGTTCTCTGAGCATTACTCTAGAGCGTTCTCTGAGCGTTACTCTAGAGCGTTCTGTGAGCGTTACTCTAGAGTGTTCTCTGAGCGTTACTCTAGAGTGTTCTCTGAGCGTTACTCTAGAGTGTTCTCTGAGCGTTACTCTAGAGTGTTCTCTGAGCGCTACTCTAGAGTGTTCTCTGAGCGTTACTCTAGAGCGTTCTCTGAGCGTTACTGTAGAGTGTCCTCTGAGCGTTACTCAAGAGTGTTCTCTGAGCGTTACTCTAGAGTGTTCTCTGAGCGTTACTCTAGAGTGTTCTCTGAGCGTTACTCTAGAGTGTTCTCTGAGCGTTACTCTTGAGTGTTCTCTGAGCATTACTCTAGAGTGTTCTCTGAGCGTTACTCTAGAGTGTTCTCTGAGCGTTACTCTAGAGTGTTCTCTGAGCGTTACTCTAGTGTCCTCTGAGCGTTACTCTAGAGTGTTCTCTGAGCGTTACTCTAGAGTGTTCTCTGAGCGTTATTCTAGAGTGTTCTCTGAGCGTTACTCTAGAGTGTTCTCTGAGCGTTACTCTAGAGCGTTCTCTGAGTGTTACTCTAGAGTGTTATCTGAGCGTTACTCTAGAGTGTTCTCCGAGCGTTACTCTAGTGTCCTCTGAGCGTTACTCTAGAGTGTTCTCTGAGCGTTACTCTAGAGTGTTCTCTGAGCGTTACTCTAGAGTGTTCTCTGAGCGTTACTCTAGAATGTTCTCTGAGCGTTACTCTAGAGTGTTCTCTGAGCGTTACTCTAGAGTGTTCTCTGAGCGTTACTCTAGAGTGTTTTCTGAGCGTTACTCTAGAGTGTTCTCTGAGCGTTACTCTAGAGTGTTCTCTGAGCGTTACTCTAGAGCGTTCTCTGAGCATTACTCTAGAGTGTTCTCTGAGCGTTACTCTAGAGTGTTCTCTGAGCGTTACTCTAGAGCGTTCTCTGAGCGTTACTCTAGAGTGTTCTCTGAGCGTTACTCTAGAGCGTTCTCTGAGCGTTACTCTAGAGTGTTCTCTGAGCGTTACTCTAGAGCAGTGGTTCTCAAACCTGTCCTGGGGACCCCTCACCACTGCACATTTTGCATGTCTCCCTCATCAGACACCCAATTCAAATCTTAGAGTCTCTACTAATGGCCTGATGATTTGAATCAGGTGTGTTTGATGAGGGGGACATGCAAAATGTGTACTGGTTGGGGGTCCCCAGGACAGGTTTGAGAACCACTGCTCTAGAGTGTTCTGTGAGCGTTACTCTAGAGTGTTCTCTGAGCGTTACTCTAGAGTGTTCTCTGAGCGTTACTCTAGAGTGTTCTTTGAGCGTTACTCTAGAGTGTTCTCTGAGCGTTACTCTAGAGTGTTCTCTGAGCGTTACTCTAGAGTGTTCTCTGAGCGTTACTCTAGAGTGTTCTTTGAGCGTTACTCTAGAGTGTTCTCTGAGCGTTACTCTAGAGTGTTCTCTGAGCGTAACTCTAGAGTGTTCTCTGAGCGTTACTCTAGAGTGTTCTTTGAGCGTTACTCTAGAGTGTTCTCTGAGCGTTACTCTAGAGTGTTCTCTGAGCGTTACTCTAGAGTGTTCTCTGAGTGTTACTCTAGAGTGTTCTCTGAGCGTTACTCTAGTGTGTTCTCCGAACGTTACTCTAGAGTGTTCTCTGAGCTTCTGTTCTCTAAACGTCCTACTAAAATGTTTCAGGAAAAAACGTTCCATTAACTTTAATTAAAGACTTTGAGAGGACCTTGCCTGACCGTTCCCTGTTGGCTGTAGTCAGTTATGTCCGGATGGGCTGATGGGTAAAACTCTCTCTGATCTTCAGCTGCTGAATATCTTTAAGCATCTTAATACAAACACACTTTCTGCTGCCTCTCAATCCTCTTAAAGCACTTCAGATGTAACTGGGCTTTAATCTGATGTAGAACATGTTTATTTCATGTGTGTGTGTGATTGGCTGAGCTAACAGGAAGTGATGTTTCTTCAGATAAGCTGAGGAGGAGTATGCCGAACCTGCTGACCGCTCCGCTGTTGTCCAGTCCAGCTCCTTTATCTCCATCCCTGCGGAGCAGCCAAAGCTTCGACTCGTGCGGCGCGCTGGCGCGTCTTCAGACCTGCAGTACGTCTCACACACTGCAAAAAATGCTCTCTAACATCTAATATCTAAATATTCTTAAATCAAGATGCATTTACTAGATCAGTAAAACGACATAAGATATTTGTCCTTGTTTTGTTGAAAATAAAATTAAAATAAAGTGAGTTTTTGCTTAAAACAGGCAAAAAGATCTGCCAATGGGGTGAGAAAAATAATCTTATTTTGATTTTTTTATTTAAACTATTTAATTTAGTTTTTAGACGTTTCCGTCCCAAAATAATCTTGTTTTCTGTTTGAATTAAGATTATTTTTCTCACCCCATTGGCAGATTATTTATCTTATTTTAAGCAAAAACTCTCTTCATTTTGAGTTATATTCCCCCAAAACAAGACAATTGCTGCGATTACATTTTTGTTTTTTGGTGTTCAACAGAAAGATTTGCTTGTTTTGTACCATTCTGAGGTATGGCATCGCAGCTTGGTTTGGCAACCTCAGTGTACAGTTGAAAGCCCAAATTACACGGCTAACACGGAGAGCCATGAAAATCATGGGAGAGAAGCAGCATCCCACACTTCAGGCTGCCCAAAAAATTATATCAGACCTCACTTATAGCCTTCATTCTGAACCAGCTTCTTCCCTAAATGTAGGCTCAACCGCTTTAAGAACTCCTTTGTCCCCCGGTCTATCAAAGCTTTAAATGATAAGTAAGCATGAGGCAGATCTGGCCAGTCCCTCAGCTCATCTACTCGTGTCCTGTACTGAAGTTCACTGTTTGAGTCTCTGTGCTTTACTGGAGTATTATTTTTTCTGTAATCTTCTGACTTTAACTTCACTCCATCTGAAAGACAAATATCGTCCTCTTTACTCCACTACATTTCTATCAAGGTCCTCGAAGTGGAAAGTCGTTTCTGTCGCCGCTTTGAAAGTCAGTGATGATTTTTTTCTTCTTTAAAAGGTGTTTGGGTTTTTGCAGAAAGCCTTTCAGGAATCACTCTTGTAGAGTCTCGTGAAGTTCAATGATTTCACAGCATTTATTAAACACTGATTTATAGTTTAGAGCAAAATGGAAGAAGACGGATGTCCAAATGCTCATTTAGTGGAGTATTCACATAAACAAAGTTGATTCTGTCTTCAGTGAAGGTGAACAGTGTGAGAATATCAGATGTGTATCAGTGTATTGGATCCGTGCATTCGGCCTTAAAGTGACAGCAGCTTTGTAACTTTTCTACAAGTATTTAAATGAGTTTAAGTTAGTCGTCTGCTAGTGTGTCAGATGGAGCGTCACTGACTGGCTTAAACCATGATGGCATAATGTGCATTTATACAACTATAATACAATAATGCGGCGAAATAAAGAAGGACATTTACTTTTGAAAACAAATACTTCTGTACTTTTACTCCAGTAAAAATCTGTTTGTACAACTTTCACTTCTTTTGCATCTTAATGTAAGAATTATTAGATATTTGGACTTAAAACAAGACAAAAATACTAAGTACGAAAAGCATTTTTTTGCAGTGTGTGATTGGATCGTGTGTGTTTTGTGCAGTTCCAGCTCGAGTTCAGAGCGTGGGGAACTTCTCAACCCGTCAGACTCTTAAAGCCACGGCTTACGTCAGTCCCACCATTAAGGGTCAGTCGGCCAGTGTGCCGTGTTCTGGGATCCCTCATCCCGGGAAAGCCTCTCAGATCCCGGCCCGGAGTGGCCTTCCGCGGCCCTCATCCTCCCCAGCCGGCGGCTCCGGCTCCGGCCCCGGCCCCGGCCCCGGCCCCGGCCCGCGCAGCAAACTCACGGCTCCGGTGCGCAGGTATATTACTTTTCCTACATTAAGAAGCATTTACTAGACAAGTTATAGTTTTTGATGGATTGACTTTTATTATCCTGAAGGAAATTTGTCTTGGACACATACAAAACAATTGACTAATTTTAGATTTTATATCTAACAATTCTTAAATCAAGATGCATTTACTAGATCAGTAAAACCACATAAGATGTTGTTCCTTGTTTTTTTGAAAATGAAGAGAGTTTTTGCTTAAAACAGGCAAAATGATCTGCCACTGGAGTGAGAAAAATAATCTGATTTCTAGTTTCCGTCCCAATCAGAAATAAGATTATTTTTCTCACCCCATTGGCAGATCATTTTGCCTGTTTTAAGCAAGTTTGATTTTATTTTTAAGAAAACAAGGAAACTAAATGCATTTTTATTTAAGAATGTTTAGATATTTAGACTAGAAATAAGACAACATTTCTAAATAAGGAGTATTTTTGGCAGTGCGTGACCACAGATCATCTTCAGCAGCTTCTTCAAATCTTCAAAGCTGCTTAAAACTCCAAACTGATCTGGATTAAAATCTAAAATTAGTAAATTATGAAAAAATTCAGGTCGAGATCCTGAAGAATTAAGATCCGCTGACCTAAAATCAGCCGTTTAAAAACGTCCAGTCACCCTTTACTGTACTAGCTATGATGGGAAAATATTGTTGATGTTAGTTAATAAAAACACGTTCATTATTGTCAGCTCATGTCTTATTAAACAATATTAACGGATCCAACTTGGTTTAAAGAGCTCCTATAATGCCCCTTTTCACAAGATGTAAAATAAGTCTCTGATGTCCCCAGAGTGTGGGAAGGGTTAGCTCAAAATACCAAAATGCTCAATTTAAAAAAAAAAAAAAAAGCTTTTTATGTAAAAGAAAATATTATTTTAAAGTTTCTTAATACCATATTTGCATGCATCTAAGCTTTTAACTCTCTCCTCATCTCCACTGCAGCATCAGCTCTTTCCTCTCAGTCTCTCTAAGCCCCGCCTCTCTCAGAGCTGCTCTGCTGTGATTGGTCAGAAAAAAGCGTCTCCTCCACATGAACAACTCCAACCAAACTATTCTAGTGTCAGAGACGACTACAGTGAGTGAGGGCGGGGCTAAGAGACACTGTTCAGCCAATCAGGACTAGGGGCGGCATTATGCAAATTAACTACAGTGAGTGAGGGCGGGGCTAAGAGATGCTGTTCAGCCAATCAGAACTAGAGGCTGGCATTATGCAGATTAACTACAGTGAGTGAGGGTGGGGCTAAGAGACACTGTTCAGCCAATCAGGACTAGGGGCGGCATTATGCAAATTAACTACAGTGAGTGAGGGCGAGGCTAAGAGACACTGTTCAGCCAATCAGGACTAGGGGCGGCATTATGCTGATTAACTAAAGGGAGTGAGGGCGGGGCTAAGAGACACTGTTCAGCCAATCAGGACTAGAGGTGTCATTATGAGTGAGGGCGGGGCTAAGAGAGGTTGAACCTTGTTGTAAAGTGTTGCTCGTCAGTATTTGAGAGTAAATGTCCACAGATGCTAAAGTCTGCTCATGATTTGTGTCTCTGGTCTCAGTTTGCTGACGCCTCCAAAGAGTTTGTCGACTCTGAGCGCGCTGCGGGACAGCTGGAGGGACGGCTGCTACTGAGGGTCAGCAGTGAACACACACTCACACACACACACACACACACACACACACACACACACACACACACACACACACACACACACACACACACACACACACACTTCCCCTAAACCTACCCATCACACACACACACACACACACACACACACTGCCCCTAAACCTACCCATCACACACACACACACACACACACACACACACACACACACACACACGCTGCATTTTTACTTTCTCATAAAAACTCCTCCTGTGTGATTTATAAGCCTTTTGTAAAGTGGGGCCATGGGTAATGTCCTCATATTTCACCCTCTCCTGTAATACCTGTGTCATACCCATGGCATTACACACATCTGTGTCCTCATATGTCACAAAAACGTGCCCACACACACACCGCACATTATCACCCGCGGCTATCAGCAGTGAAGCACCAGTCGGTTCCTGCTGGTCAGGGCGGCTCGCTTCATCAGCAGGATCTCACACACACACACACACACACACACACACACACACACCAGCGTGCACCGCACATATCCTCACATGCGGCTGATGGCGGCTCCAGCTGTTCTTTCGCTGGTTTATGCGATTGTTGGAATAATTTTTTGTATATTCAAATACATTTTTTGTGATTTCAGCTCGTTTTTAGACTCTTTACAGGTACGAACACTTTATTGTCAATATGTTTATATGTTTAATATTCCTTTTTTAACTTGATAACAGACGACATGCACTCGAATCAGTGATCTGTGTGGAACAATTATTGCACCATTTGACTTAAATGATCGTTTTTGTTTAATATAGTTCTTGTATTGATTTGATGTTGCACTTTCCCTGTTAATGTTTATTTGATCATATTATTTCTTCATTCTGCTCCGGCATCAGGATGAATTCCTCTGGCCACAGATGTAGCACTGTATTTATTTTGTATTTATGATTTTATTGTGTATAATATATTTAAAAGTGTTCTCCACGTTTGCACTGTTTCTGTAAATGCGCCACAGTTTTCTGAAATATTTCATTATGACTGATCTTTTAATGGGTGTGTGTGTGTGTGTGTTTAAAATCCAAATAAACGTCTGTTTGTTTTGTACTGGTGTGTTGTGGGAGTCATCTTTACTGACTGGATGACTGGAGAGTAGAAATTATTAATTAAAAGTCAATTATGAAAAAAAAGTTGAAATCATGACAGAGAAAAAAAATTATGATTTTGAGCTGCACATGAAAATGTGAAAAGATGACAACCCAAAATAGAAATGATGTCATAATCAATTATGTAAAAATTATGGCATACTAAATTGAAATTATGACTTGAAAAGTAAAAACTGACAAAAAATTATTATTGTCATAATTGTGACAAAAATGTAAAATTTGACTCCCAAAAAAATCTAAATTATGACAAAAAAGTCAGAAAATATTCATTAAAAGTCATAATAAGGACAAGTCGAAATTATGACCAAAATAATCATTCTTATTTAAGTCATAATTATGAGGGAAACGTTAAAATTACGACATACTGAATTGTGACTTGAAAAGTCGAAATTATGACAGAAAAATAAAAAATATTAATTAAAAGTCATAATTATTAGCAAAAAAAGTATCTGTATGTCATAATTATTAGATGAAAATGCAAAATTTTGACACAGTAATTTGAAAGTATGACATAAAGACGAAATTATAACATACTAAATTTAAATTATGAATCAGAAAGTGACTCAAAAGGCTTTTATTTGTGAAATGATTCAGTGCTGAAACAGTTTTTATGAGTTTGACATTATTTCTGTAGTTCGTGTACCTTTGTAATCTATGACTAACTAATGATTATTGATTATGATCCTGAATAACTTCAAAGAAATCCTGAATTATATTGTAAAATGTGAAAAAGAGTTACTTCCCATACCGGGAGTCGAACCCGGGCCGCCTGGGTGAAAACCAGGAATCCTAACCGCTAGACCATATGGGAGGCGCTGACACTCAGCGCGCCGGATGCGCTCTTATACTCACACAGACATTCACGAGCGCTGTATGTGTAATGAGTGTACATCCGTGTATGGTGCTAATGTGGTTTATCAACATGGAGTAAGCACTCAGTATCATGTTTGTGATATTTGTCTTGTTTTAATTGAGCATATCTCCGATCCTTCACCGAGGGTTGTCGCGAGCTCAGTGACGTCATTTTTAAGTGACAGCAGTGAGCACTCATCAGTGAGCATGTAGATTGAGTTAAACATTTATGTGCATTTAAGGGAAGGAATCTAAGGTTTTCATTCTTCATAATGTAAGTAATCAGGTGGATATTAATCAGACACTCCGCGAGCTCGAGCTGTAACGTTAAATGAAGTATCTGTGTGTGTTTGTTTGTTTGTGTTTGTGTGTGTGTGTGTGTGCGGTGTGTGTGTGTGTAATGAAGGGCTGATTACTGGAAGTCCCAGCCGAAGAAGTTCTGTCAGTACTGCAAGTGCTGGATCGCAGATAACAAGCCGGTGAGTGAGTACACACACACACACACACACACACACACACACACACACACACACACACACACACTGAATGTGTTTCCGTGTGTTTCTCACGCAGAGCGTCGAGTTTCACGAGAGAGGGAAGAACCATAAGGAGAATGTCGCAGCAAAAATCGCAGAGGTAAGAAAACACAACACCAGAGAACTGCATTATACCCGATATTGAGTGCACTGATGTCAGATGCGTACTGTAGTGTACTCAGTGTGTGTACTCAGTGTGTGTACTGTACTGTGTACTCAGTGTGTGTACTGTAGTGTGTAGCGTGTACTGTAGTGTGTACTGTAGCGTGTACTGTAGTGTGTACTCAGTGTGTAGCGTGTACTGTAGTGTGTACTCAGTGTGTAGCGTGTACTGTAGTGTGTACTCAGTGTGTAGCGTGTACTGTAGTGTGTACTCAATGTGTAGCGTGTACTGTAGTGTGTACTCAGTGTGTAGCGTGTACTGTAGTGTGTACTGTAGTGTGTACTCAGTGTGTAGCGTGTACTGTAGCGTGTACTGTAGTGTGTACTCAGTGTGTAGTGTGTAGTGTGTACTCAGTGTGTAGCGTGTACTGTAGCGTGTACTGTAGTGTGTAGTGTGTACTGTAGTGTACTCAGTGTGTGTACTGTAGTGTGTACTCAGTGTGTGTACTGTACTGTGTACTCAGTGTGTGTACTGTAGTGTGTACTCAGTGTGTAGCGTGTACTGTAGTGTGTACTGTAGTGTGTACTCAGTGTGTAGCGTGTACTGTAGTGTGTACTGTAGTTTGTAGTGTGTACTGTAGTGTGTACTCAGTGTGTACTGTAGTGTGTAGTGGATAAAAGCATCTGCTAAATGCATAAATGTAAATGTGTAGTGTGTACTCTGTGTGTAGTGTGTACTCTGTGTGTAGTGTGTACTCAGTGTGTAGTGTGTACTGTAGTGTGTACTCAGTGTGTAGTGTGTACTCAGTGTGTAGTGTGTACTGTAGTGTGTAAGGTGTACTCAGTGTGTAGTGTGCACTCAGTGTGTAGTGTGTTCTCAGTGTGTAGTCAGTGTGTAGTGTGCACTCAGTGTGTAGTGTGTACTGTAGTGTGTAGTGGATAAAAGCATCTGCTAAATGCATAAATGTAAATGTGTAGTGTGTACTCAGTGTGTAGTGTGTTCTGTAGTGTGTACTCAGTGTGTGTGTAGTTTGTACTCAGTGTGTAGTGTGTACTGTAGTGTGTACTCAGTGTGTAGTGTGTACTCAGTGTGTAGTGTGCACTCAGTGTGTACTGTAGTGTGTTCTCAGTGTGTAAGGTGTACTCAGTGTGTAGTGTGTACTCAGTGTGTAGTGTGTACTGTAGTGTGTACTCAGTGTGTAGTGTGTACTCAGTGTGTAGTGTGTACTGTAGTGTGTAAGGTGTACTCAGTGTGTAGTGTGCACTCAGTGTGTAGTGTGTACTGTAGTGTGTAGTGGATAAAAGCATCTTCTAAATGCATAAATGTAAATGTGTAGTGTGTACTCAGTGTGTACTGTAGTGTGTACTCAGTGTGTAGTGTGTTCTGTAGTGTGTACTCAGTGTGTGTGTGTAGTTTGTACTCAGTGTGTAGTGTGTACTGTAGTGTGTACTCAGTGTGTAGTGTGTACTCAGTGTGTAGTGTGTACTCAGTGTGTAGTGTGCACTCAGTGTGTAGTGTGTACTGTAGTGTGTTCTCAGTGTGTAACGTGTACTCAGTGTGTAGTGTGCACTCAGTGTGTAGTGTGCACTCAGTGTGTAGTGTGTTCTCAGTGTGTAGTCAGTGTGTAGTGTGCACTCAGTGTGTAGTGTGTTCTCAGTGTGTAGTCAGTGTGTAGTGTGCACTCAGTGTGTAGTCAGTGTGTAGTGTGCACTCAGTGTGTAGTGTGTTCTCAGTGTGTAGTCAGTGTGTAGTGTGCACTCAGTGTGTAGTCAGTGTGTAGTGTGCACTCAGTGTGTAGTGTGTTCTCAGTGTGTAGTCAGTGTAGTGTGCACTCAGTGTGTAGTGTGCACTCAGTGTGTAGTGTGTTCTCAGTGTGTAGTGTGTTCTCAGTGTGTAGTGTGCACTCAGTGTGTAGTGTGTTCTCAGTGTGTAGTGTGTAGTGTGCACTCAGTGTGTAGTGTGTTCTCAGTGTGTAGTGTGTAGTCAGTGTGTAGTGTGTTCTCAGTGTGTAGTGTGTTCTCAGTGTGTAGTGCGTTCTCAGTGTGTAGTGCGTTCTCAGTGTGTAGTCAGTGTGTAGTGTGCACTCAGTGTATAGTGTGCATTCAGTGTGTAGTGTGTTCTCAGTGTGTAGTGTGCACTCAGTGTGTAGTGTGTTCTCAGTGTGTAGTCAGTGTGTAGTGTGCACTCAGTGTGCAGTGTGCTTTCAGTGTGTAGTGTGTTCTCAGTGTGTAGTGCGTTCTCAGTGTGTAGTGTGCACTCAGTGTATAGTGTGTTCTCAGTGTGTAGTGTGTTCTCAGTGTGTAGTGTGCACTCAGTGTGTAGTGTGCACTCAGTGTGTAGTGTGCACTCAGTGTGTAGTGTGCACTCAGTGTGTTCTCAGTGTGTAGTGTGCACTCAGTGTGTAGTGTGTTCTCAGTGTGTAGTGTGCACTCATTGTGTTCTCAGTGTGTAGTGTGTTCTCAGTGTGTAGTGTGCACTCAGTGTGTAGTGTGTAGTCAGTGTGTAGTGTGCACTCAGTGTGTAGTGTGTAGTCAGTGTGTAGTGTGCACTCAGTGTGTAGTGTGTAGTCAGTGTGTAGTGTGCACTCAGTGTGTAGTGTGCACTCAGTGTGTAGTGTGTTCTCAGTGTGTAGTGTGCACTCAGTGTGTAGTGTGCACTCAGTGTGTAGTGTGTAGTGTGTGTGTAGTGTGTAGTCAGTGTGTAGTGTGTAGTCAGTGTGTGTGTGTAGTGTGTAGTCAGTGTGTAGTGTGCACTCAGTGTGTAGTCAGTGTGTAGTGTGCACTCAGTGTGTAGTGTGCACTCAGTGTGTAGTGTGTTCTCAGTGTGTAGTCAGTGTGTAGTGTGCACTCAGTGTGTAGTCAGTGTGTAGTGTGCACTCAGTGTGTAGTGTGTTCTCAGTGTGTAGTCAGTGTAGTGTGCACTCAGTGTGTAGTGTGCACTCAGTGTGTAGTGTGTTCTCAGTGTGTAGTGTGTTCTCAGTGTGTAGTGTGTAGTGTGTTCTCAGTGTGTAGTGTGTAGTGTGCACTCAGTGTGTAGTGTGTTCTCAGTGTGTAGTGTGTAGTCAGTGTGTAGTGTGTTCTCAGTGTGTAGTGCGTTCTCAGTGTGTAGTGCGTTCTCAGTGTGTAGTGCGTTCTCAGTGTGTAGTCAGTGTGTAGTGTGCACTCAGTGTATAGTGTGTTCTCAGTGTGTAGTGTGCACTCAGTGTGTAGTGTGTTCTCAGTGTGTAGTCAGTGTGTAGTCAGTGTGTAGTGTGCACTCAGTGTGCAGTGTGCTTTCAGTGTGTAGTGTGTTCTCAGTGTGTAGTGCGTTCTCAGTGTGTAGTGCGTTCTCAGTGTGTAGTGTTCTCAGTGTGTAGTGTGTTCTCAGTGTGTAGTGTGCTCTCAGTGTGTAGTGTGCACTCAGTGTGTAGTGTGCACTCAGTGTGTAGAGTGCACTCAGTGTGTAGTGTGCACTCAGTGTGTTCTCAGTGTGTAGTGTGCACTCAGTGTGTAGTGTGTTCTCAGTGTGTAGTGTGCACTCATTGTGTTCTCAGTGTGTAGTGTGTTCTCAGTGTGTAGTGTGCACTCAGTGTGTAGTGTGTAGTCAGTGTGTAGTGTGTAGTCAGTGTGTAGTGTGCACTCAGTGTGTAGTGTGCACTCAGTGTGTAGTGTGTTCTCAGTGTGTAGTGTGCACTCAGTGTGTAGTGTGCACTCAGTGTGTAGTGTGTAGTGTGTGTGTAGTGTGTAGTCAGTGTGTAGTGTGTAGTCAGTGTGTGTGTGTAGTGTGTAGTCAGTGTGTAGTGTGTACTCAGTGTGTAGTTTGTAGTCAGTGTGTAGTGTGTACTCAGTGTGAAGTGTGCACTCAGTGTGTAGTGTGCACTCAGTGTGTAGTCAGTGTGTAGTGTGCAGTCAGTGTGTAGTGTGTGTGTGTGTGTGTGTGTATGTGTGTGTGTGTGGTGTGTAGTCATCCTGAACACACGGTCACATGACTCCATTAGGTTAACTCCTCATGAGAGTCCCGCTGGTCTTTTCTCCTCTACTGTGCCGTATATCCGAGTGAAAAAACGCTTCAGGAACAAGAACTGATGTAGGCGGGGCTTGAGTTTGTCCGTGGGGAATGATTGGTTGGTTGGTTGCTATAGTTACTTAGCTCTTGTGTGTGTGTGTGCAGAATGTAATTTTGGTGGTATTGGCAGTGAAGATCTGTAGATGTGTACTGTATAAAGAACTGGACAGATGAGCTGGTAAACAGAATGTTGGCTGCTGCTGTCAGAGCCGTGTGTGTGTGTGTGATGATAAGAGTGTGTGAGGCGCGCTCTGATTGGCCGGCAGCGCTCATGTGACCCTGTGAATGTTCATGACAGATTAAGAAGAAAAGCGTTGCAAAGGCCAAGCAGGAGAAGAAGATGTCGAAGGAGTTCGCAGCGATGGAGGAAGCGGCTCAGAAGGCGTATGAGGAGGACCTGAAGAGACTCACGGCTCAGGCGTCAGGTCTCAGTATTACTTACTTTTACAACTAATGTGTTACAATATGGCGTCACTCTCTAAAAAAGGAACTAATTGCACTTTTTATGTAGCGTAATATGTAACTTTAGCATTACTTTTTCTCACCTGGCAGAGACTCGCTCTCTTCTAGTCCTTCTGGGTGGATTTTTACTGATAAGTGTTTAACGAATGCATGTGACGACATAGCCTAAATTGTTTTCTTTTAAAAACACATTCAGAATATTATTATATTATTATATTCTGAGCACATAGAAGAGATAGACTTTTAATTCAGTGATTCAAAACAAATTATAGATACTTTTACTTAATAAAAGTTTTTTAAAGTTTGGTACTTTTAAAAAGTAATCTGATTACATAATGCACGTTACTTGTAACTTGTTACTTTTCTCGGTAAATCAAAAAGTAATCTGATTACATAATGCACGTTACTTGTAACTTGTTACTTTTCTCGGTACATCAAAAAGTAATCTGATTACATAATGCACGTTACTTGTAACTTGTTACTTTACTCGTTAAATCAAAAAGTAATCTGATTACATAATGCACGTTACTTGTAACTTGTTACTTTTCTCGGTAAATCAAAAAGTAATCTGATTACATAATGCACGTTACTTGTAACTTGTTACTTTTCTCGGTACATCAAAAAGTAATCTGATTACATAATGCACGTTACTTGTAACTTGTTACTTTACTCGTTAAATCAAAAAGTAATCTGATTACATAATGCACGTTACTTGTAACTTGTTACTTTTCTCGTCAAATCAAAAAGTAATCTGATTACATAATGCACGTTACTTGTAACTTGTTACTTTTCTCTTTAAATCAAAAAGTAATCTGATTACATAATGCACGTTACTTGTAACTTGTTACTTTACTCGTTAAATCAAAAAGTAATCTGATTACATAATGCACGTTACTTGTAACTTGTTACTTTTCTCGTCAAATCAAAAAGTAATCTGATTACATAATGCACGTTACTTGTAACTTGTTACTTTTCTCTGTAAATCAA
This sequence comes from Pseudorasbora parva, assembly GCF_024679245.1. NCBI lineage: Eukaryota > Metazoa > Chordata > Actinopteri > Cypriniformes > Gobionidae > Pseudorasbora > Pseudorasbora parva. The sequence goes on from NC_090183.1 coordinate 492,700, forward strand.
AAAGTAATCTGATTACATAATGCACGTTACTTGTAACTTGTTACTTTACTCGTTAAATCAAAAAGTAATCTGATTACGTTAATTGTGCGTTACTTGTAATGCTTCACCCTCAACACTGATGGCTAACGTGTTAACAGTCCCGTGTGTGTGTAGCTGATGGTTCTCGTGTCTCTGAGCAGGCGAGACTTTGCCTACAGCACAAGCTCCAGCAAAAGCTCCAGCACAAGCTCCAGTTAAAACCCCGAAAAAACCCAAAAAACGTGCCGCAGACGTGCCGTCAGAAACCAGAAGCAGCAGCAACTGGCCGGATGTTTGGGTGGGAGGAACCACAGGTGACGGCCAAATGTATTATTACAACACCATCACAGGAGGTGAGACGCCACACATGGGCTTGACATGCCCACACACACACACACACACACACACACACACACACAATGCGTGTCCTGTGTGTCCTCAGAGTCTCAGTGGGAGAAACCGGACGGGTTCCAGGGCGAGAGCTCATCATCAGCCGCAGGACTCATGCAGCCGCAGGTGAACGAAACTCATCCGTCTGAACGTGTGTGTTAAGGTCCTTTCACACTACACTGCAAAAAAATGCTTTTCTTACTCAGTATTTTTGTCTTGTTTCTAGTCCAAACTTCTAAAAAATCTTAAAACAAGAAGTATTTACTAGACAAGCAAAAGTAATTGTCTTGTTTTGGGAAAAATAACTCAAAATAAAGAGAGTTTTTGCTTAAAATAAGATAAATAATCTGGCAATGGGGTGACACCTCTCCAATTCACAGAATTTAGGTGTTCAATCACCACATAAAATCCCAGAGCGGGGTCAGCGCATGCTGAGGGTCACAGTGCGCAGAAGTCTCCAACTTTCAGCAGAGTCAACAGCTCCAGACCTCCAGACTTCTGTGGCCTTCAGATGAGCTCAAGAACAGCGGAGAGAGCTTCATGGAATGGGTTTCCATGGCCGAGCAGCTCATCCAAGCCTTACATCACCAAGAGCAATGCAAAGCGTGGGATGCCGTGGAGTAAAGCAGCCGCCACTGGACTCTAGAGCAGTGAGACGTGTTCTCTGAGCGACCAATCACGCTTCAGTCTGACAATCCCATGGACGAGTCTGGGTTTGGCCATCGCCAGGAGAACGGGACTCGCCTGACTGCATTGTGCCAAGTGTAAAGTTTGGTGGAGGGGGGATTATGGGGTGGGGTTGTTTTTCAGGGGTTGGCCTCTTAGTTCCAGTGAAAGGAACTCTAAATGCTTCACCAAGACATTTTGGACAATTTCACGCTCTCATCTTTGTGGGCTCAGTTTGTGGACGGCCCCTTCCTGTCCCAGCATGACTGCGCTCCAGTGCACAAAGCGTCGCTCCATAAAGACATGGATGAGGAGTTTGGTGTGGAGGAACTGGACTGGCCTGCACAGAGTCCTGAGCTCAACCCGATAGAACAGCTTTGGGATGAATTAGAGCGGAGACTGAGAGCCAGTCCTTCTCGTCCAACATCAGTGCCTGACCTCACAAATGAGCTTCTAGAAGAATGGGCAAAAATCCCCATAAACACACTCCTAAACCTTGAGGAAAGCCTTGAAGGATTATTTTTCTCACCCCATTGGCAGATCATTTTGCCTGTTTTAAGCAAAAACTCACTTCATTTTAATATGAAAACGAGAAAACAAGAAAAAAATATATTATGTCATTTTACTGATCTAGTAAATGCATCTTGATTTAAGAATATTTAGATATTTAGACTGGAAACAAGACAATGACTGAGTAAGATGAGCGTGTTTTGCAGTGTAGTTCCTGTACTCGATTAGCATCCTCCTGTTCTTTAAGACTGGCTGCACCATAAAAATATTCGCTTTCTTGTTACGTGTCCGGTGTGAAAGGGCCTTGAGGTTCTAGTGGTCCAGATTTAATGTCATGTTTTCATTTGCAGGATCCGTCAGCCGCTGCGTGGATGGAGGCCGTGAGTCCCGATGGATATATGTACTACTACAACACTGAGACCGGCCGTAAGAAAACACTGCAGCGTTCAGCTCACTTTATAAAGCCTCTAAAGGATGAAGACTCTCCTGACTGAGAGTTTAGACGCTTATAGCAAGTTTGGCTCTTATTTCATATGTCAGGCTTTACCATTTGATTTCTCATCCTTACCAGAATCCAGCTGGGAAAAACCAGATGGCTTCAGTTCAGAAGACATTTGTCCTCCTGGAACTCTTATTGAAGCGACAGGAGGAGCCGAAAACTCTTCTCCCGCTCCGCCTGAGCCTTCGTCTGAAGCAGAAGATACGCCTGACCCTCACAAAGACCCACCAGAACCGGAACCAGAACCAGAACCGGATTCGGACCAAACCAAACAAGCCAGCGGCCCGAAGATCAGCTTCAGGGTGAGACGCTGGTTCCTCATCCACTGCCACTCAAACACACAGCACAACACTCAATGCGTTTGTCAGGCATGCAGACGAGTGAGGGGTACAAATATAGAGATTTCATGATCATTTTTTAGACACTATTAAGAATCTTTGCACTATTTCTAACAGGTAAGAGATAAAAACGTGTTTGTGTCTTATGTATGGAAAAACAACTCTTTATAAAACACAAAAAAAAGGAGGGCCAGCTTCCTTCATTTTCCTGCATTCCTTAGCTTCGCCTGTTATTCTTTCATGCATTTATTTTAAAAAAATGTATTACCTCACGTGACAAAACGAGAGAACAAAGATTCGCCTGAACAGACCCCCCCCCCACCCCCCCATAAACCGCTCTCTCATCGGATCTCGGAGGTGACCGATTCTGATCTCAAGAAGGTGAAGTCTCGCCTAAAGTGAGGAGTTTGCTTCTACGGTTTGTTCTCCACACAGAAAAAGAAAGACGAGCCGATCCAAACGCCGGCAGACGACGGAGGAGAGAAAACCTCTGATGATGGAGGGATCGCGGAAGAGAAGGAGGAAGAGAAGGAGGAAGAGAGCAGCGTTACGGTCGCAGTGAAGGAGGTCGTGACGCCTGTGAGGAGAGCCAGAAAGATCAATCCATACGGAGCCTGGGAGAAAATCAAGCCCCAGGAAGATCCATAGTAAGACGTGTGTGTGTGTGTGTGTGTGTGTGATGGGTAGGTTTAGGGGCAGTGTGTGTGTGATGGGTAGGTTTAGGGGCAGTGTGTGTGTGTGATGGGTAGGTTTAGGGGCTGTGTGTGTGTGTGTGATGGGTAGGTTTAGGGGCAGTGTGTGTGTGTGTCTGTGATGGGTAGGTTTAGGGGCTGTGTGTGTGTGTGTGATGGGTAGGTTTAGGGGCAGTGTGTGTGTGTGTGTGTGTGTGTGTGTGATGGGTAGGTTTAGGGGCTGTGTGTGTGTGTGATGGGTAGGTTTAGGGGCAGTCTGTGTGTCTGTGATGGGTAGGTTTAGGGGCAGTGTGTGTGTGTGTGTGTGTGTGTGTGTGTGTGTGTGATGGGTAGGTTTAGGGGCTGTGTGTGTGTGTGTGATGGGTAGGTTTAGGGGCAGTGTGTGTGTGTGTGTCTGTGATGGGTAGGTTTAGGGGCTGTGTGTGTGTGTGTGATGGGTAGGTTTAGGGGCAGTGTGTGTGTGTGTGTGTGTGTGTGTGTGTGTGTGTGTGTGTGATGGGTAGGTTTAGGGGCTGTGTGTGTGTGTGTGATGGGTAGGTTTAGGGGCAGTGTGTGTGTGTGTGTCTGTGATGGGTAGGTTTAGGGGCTGTGTGTGTGTGTGTGATGGGTAGGTTTAGGGGCAGTGTGTGTGTGTGTGTGTGTGATGGGTAGGTTTAGGGGCTGTGTGTGTGTGTGATGGGTAGGTTTAGGGGCTGTGTGTGTGTGTGATGGGTAGGTTTAGGGGCTGTGTGTGTGTGTGATGGGTAGGTTTAGGGGCTGTGTGTGTCTGTGATGGGTAGGTTTAGGGGCTGTGTGTGTGTGTGTGATGGGTAGGTTTAGGGGCAGTGTGTGTGTGTGTGTGTGTGTGTGTGTGTGTGATGGGTAGGTTTAGGGGCTGTGTGTGTGTGTGTGAGATGGGTAGGTTTAGGGGCAGTGTAAGGGGATAGAAAATACGGTTTGTACAGTATAAAAACCATTACGCCTATGGAATGTCCCCATATGTCACAAAAACAAATGTGTGTGTGTGTGTGTGTGTGTGTGTGTGTGTGTGTGTGTGATGGGTAGGTTTAGGGGCAGTGTAAGGGGATAGAAAATACGGTTTGTACAGTATAAAAACCATTACGCCTATGGAATGTCCCCATATGTCACAAAAACAAATGTGTGTGTGTGTGTGTGTGTGTGTGTGTGTGTGTGTGTCTGCAGTGAGAAGGTGGATCTGCAGCTGCCTCAGGTGGAAAGCATCGCTCCGCCGCCCGCAGAAGTCCCTCCGGAGCCCCGGCCCAAATTTAAGGAAAGAACCATCACGTCTCTGGGAGACGAAGGCAGTGCTGGAGCCACATTTAAGAAGAGGAAGACGGAGAACGGCAAATCCAGGAGAATCCGGCAGAGAGGGAAGGACGAGTGAAGACTACAGACTGACACCAGCACACACTGCAGAAAACACTCTTCTTACTCAGTATTTTTGTCTTGTTTCGAGTCCGAACATCTAAACATTCTTAAAACAAGAAGTATTTACTAGACAAGCAAAAGTAATTGTCTTGTTTTTGGGGAAAATAACTCAAAATGAAGAGAGTTTTTGCTTAAAATAAGATGAATAATCTGCCAATGGGGTGAGAAAAATAATCTTAATTCAAACAGAAAACAAGATTATTTTTCTCACCCCATTGGCAGATTATTTATCTTATTTTAAGCAAAAACTCTCTTCATTTTGAGTTATTTTTCCCCAAAACAAGACAATTACTTTTGCTTGTCTAGTAAATGTTTCTTAATGTAAGAATTTTTAGATATTTGGACTAGAAACAAGACAAAAATACTGAGTAAGAAGAGCATGTGTTCGCTTTGGGAAAAAATGTGCGAACATTTCCAGGAGCCAGTTTTGCTTTAGATGTCTGAGTTTGTGATCGGTCTGCTGTCGGGAAGATTGATTAAAAATAATGAACCTGCAACTTTACTCACAATTATGAGTTTAAATCTCACACACTGCAAAACACGCTCTTCTTATTCAGTATTTTATTTTTTAAGAACAAACTCCTTTTGATTTTATTTTCAGCAAAACAAGAAAAAATGATGTTTTCCTGATATCATAAATGCGTCTTGATTTAAGAATCGTTAGATATTGAGACTGGAAACGAGACACAATGACTGAGGAAGAAGAGTGTGTTTTGCAGTGTGTTGAAGTCGCAGATGTGTGTTATTCCGTGGCTGTTTTTGTCAGTGTGTTTTAGTATATTTGTAATTGTTGGCCATACTTTCACTGCTCATGACATTAAACTTTTTACATTAAAGCGTCATCTTCTCAGCGTGTTCTTCACACCGTCAACACGCGTGTTCTGATGATAGCATGTCGTCAGGAGTCTCTGTGAGCGTCTGATAGGCTCAACGCCTCAATATTGAGTTGATCGCCACACCCAAATCAAGAAAAACTCACAGAAACACGCTCAAGATTACACACACACCACGAGTGTGTGTATATCAGGGCTTCTGCAGGTCTATGGAGGGAGAGTTAAGAGCAATTAAAGAATAAACTGAAGCGAACACGTTAACATGTTCTCTAATGTAAAGGTCTAATAACACGAGCATTAGCGACGCTTCGAGTTTGAAAAACTCTTTCCAGCAGATCTCCATTACTTCTCAAATCATTTAGGCAAAAGCAGAACCGCTCTGAGCAGTGTAAGAGGGAAATGACTTTTACTGAACCTTCTGACACACTGCGAAAACATTATTCACACGCTTGGTCTTGTCTTCAGTGCAAATATCTAAAAGATTCTTAAATCAAGATTCATTTACTCGAGAAGCAAAACGACGTGAAAGTGATTTAAAATGAGAGTACATTTCTGCCAATGGGTTCATAAAAATCAACTTAATTAAAAATACATGTTCATACTGATGACGTGTGTTCTTGTTTTAAGCATAAAGGTCATAAGACTTAATCTCTTCTTATTGCATGTCGTTAAATGTGTCTTGATTTAAGGATGATTAGATATTTGTGCTGGAAAAAAGAAATCGTGAGATTTTTTTGCATGTTTTTTTTTTTTTTCAGTGCATGCGATTTAATTTAGAGCCCCATTGATCCATTTATATTTTTGTAATGGTTCAGTTGAATTTTAGTGGTCTAAAAAGCATCTCTAATTAATTTAAATTATGAAACAAACAATTTAACAGTAATTTATTAAAAGTTTAACCGAAGACATATTTTTGGGGCTGATGAACTGCGTTATAGTGTCTCAGATTCACCAAATCCTGTGTTTTGTGTTTTTGGGGGAACTAGATTCTAATGTTTTAAACGTGACTGACGCAGGTTTTGATGGCTTTTACCATCAGTACATTATGCATTATCCAATCCACTATTTTTCACTACCTATTAATTATTATTAAGTAATTTTTTGGTTATTGATGTTTTAATCAGGCTTGTAAACCTCTCTTCTCTGCACAAGCGTTCATGTCGAGCCCTACTTTGATCTTTTTCATGTCATTCTGGATTAAACAGTGAATTCCATTTTTATGAATGAATTCTGCGATTCCGCATCGAGCACATCATAGGGCCCTGATTTAATGCCATGATATTAAATTCAAGACCTGTGGAAACCCTGGTATATACAACCTACTCAGCAGAAGACATACCATAATATCCCCGGCCCTGAAGTACTCAATAAGCAGTGGTGGGTGGAATTACTTACTGTAATTTAATTACAGTAACTTTACCCTTTAAAAAGTAAAGGATTACTCTTGTTTTTTCTGTAATCTAATTAAGTTAATTTACTGAAATGCTTAATAAACTAATTATTATTTTTTTTAGTCTAAATTTCCAAATCTCCTCCTAGAGCTTTACCTCCACAAACTCCAAACTCAGTTTAGACTCTCCATCCGTCCAATCCGTCCATCCATCCGTCCGTCGGTCCGTCCGTCCATCCATCCGTCCGTCCGTCGGTCCGTCCATCCATCCGTCCGTCCGTCCATCCATCCATCCATCCATCCATCCGTCCGTCCGTCGGTCGGTCCGTCCATCCATCCGTCCGTCCATCCATCCATCCATCCATCCATCCATCCATCCATCCGTCCGTCCATCCGTCCGTCGGTCCGTCCGTCCGTCCGTCCGTCCGTCCATCCATCCGTCCGTCCGTCCGTCCGTCCGTCCGTCGGTCCGTCCATCCATCCATCCATCCGTCCGTCCGTCGGTCCATCCGTCCGTCCGTCCGTCGGTCCGTCCGTCCGTCCGTCCGTCCATCCATCCATCCATCCGTCCGTCCGTCGGTCCATCCGTCCGTCCGTCCGTCGGTCCGTCCATCCATCCATCCGTCCGTCCGTCCATCCATCCATCCATCCGTCCGTCCGTCGGTCCGTCCATCCATCCATCCGTCCGTCCGTCCATCCATCCATCCATCCGTCCGTCCGTCGGTCCATCCGTCCGTCCGTCCGTCGGTCCGTCCGTCCATCCGTCCGTCCATCCATCCATCCATCCGTCCGTCCGTCGGTCCATCCGTCCGTCCGTCCGTCGGTCCGTCCATCCATCCATCCGTCCGTCCGTCCATCCATCCATCCATCCGTCCGTCCGTCGGTCCGTCCATCCATCCATCCGTCCGTCCGTCCATCCATCCATCCATCCATCCATCCATCCGTCCGTCCGTCCGTCCATCCATCCATCTTCAAACTTATTAAACTATTTTAAACTTTTTCAAACTTTCTGATCAACTCTCCCAAGCCAACTTAAAGTTTGTCTTCAAACTGTTTAATCTAGCTACAGTTACTTCTGATGTAATTGAACTAAATACTAAATATAATTATACATAATTCAATAGTGGACTTAACATCAACATTTAAAGTCTCACTTTAAAATGCATGTTTTTGTGTCTCCTTCTCACATGTGTAATACTTCGGTCAGTTAATAAGAGTAACTGATGTAGTTTTATATTATTGAATGAATTAAAACAGCCGTTTCATGTCTAACCTTAACTCGAGGCTGATAGAGGATTTAGAAAGTAATTAGTAATCAGTAATTAAAAACTTATTGAAGATGTAATTAGTAACTAGTAATTCATTTCTTTTTTAGAGTAATTTACCCAACACTATCAATAAGGCGGATGTCACATTACCTGCAGTGATCTGGGAATATTAATATTGAATCTTTGACCTTCAGTGTTTTTTTAATGAGTTAAGACATGAAGCCGCTTATACATCTATAGAATATAATTTAATGACCGGGATATGTGCACATTTCTGGGATGAAGAGCGTCTGCGGATCAGCTGATGTTCAGTCGGAGCAGGTCGTGTTGTTCCTGAAGGAGTTTAATCAGATCCTCCAGATCCTCACCGCCCCGCAGGAACGCCTGACAACACACACACACACACACACACACACACACACAACATATCTGAGACTCCAATATATGACCTTCATAAGTGACATTTAGACAGTTTTGCTGTTAAGCCACTTCATCAGACATATGAAATATATACACAGCTGCTGGTCATATAATTAGAATAGCATCAAAAGTTTATTTCAGTAATTCCATTCAAAAAGTGAAACTTGTATATTCATTCATTACACACAGACTGATATATTTCATATTTATATTTCTTTTAATTTTGATGTTTATAACTGACAACTAAGGAAAATCCCAAATTCAGCATCTCAGAAGACGGACAGACGACGCCTGGAGCCACACACTAATCAGCTAATGAACCCAAAACACCTGCAGGCCTTTAAATGGGCTCTCAGTCCAGCCCTGCGGCCCAATACACACACTATCCACACTAAAGAGTGTTCGAAATAAGAATTAGTATGTCCCGAATTGCAGTGTGCTGAAAAGAGTATTCCAAAGATACCCTGATGGTTTATTATTTCCGGTCAGAATCCGAAGTGCGGATCGACACACACTCTAACGGCTCACATTACCCACAACCCACTGCGAGTCGGACGAGGAATCGATTAGAACTACAAACGCAGATTAAAAAAAGTGTTAAAAACTACAAACATGGCGGATGTGCGAGTCCGACGGTTAAGTAAAGCGGTTTAGATAAAGGGGTTTGAGTGATCAATCATCAGTATTTAACCTGACTAAAGATATTTGTTCAGTGTTGTCCACATTATATCTCACCTGAGCAGCAGTGAGCACTTGTGTAATGACACGTTTGGCCATTAACTTTTAAATGCACGCAGTGCCACAGCAGCCAGTGCCTGGTTTAAGGACCATGGTGTCTCTGTTCTTAATTAGCCAGCAAACTCACCTGACCTTTAATCTATAGAAGAGACGATCTGCCAGAGCCAACAAAGCAGATCAGCAGATCAAAGCAATCAGAGCAGTTGGCCAACTTTCTTTGTATTTGTCTTAAGCAATATTCCAATTTTCTTTGATACTGAATTTGGGATTTTCCTTAGTTGTCTAGTCATCTTTATTTCTATCGCTCTTCTCCAGCGCCGATTGTGTCAGAGCAGCTTCAGTGTTAAACAGGACAATACTGCAGCAGAATTAGATTTGGCTGTACAGTCGTTCTGGAGGAAACAGTGATGTTATCAGCTTATTTTAGCTCTATATTTCAATTTATCATATAGTGTCAATGTGGGCAGATCAGTATTACCTTTATATGAAATAAAACGTTTTTATTGTATCAGGCTTTTATGGCTCATATAGTCTGATATGGCTCATTCAGAACGTTACCTTGATGTCACGCGTCACATGACCAATCCTGTGGTCCATCACTCGATCTTGACTGAAGTTATAAGTGCGTATCCTCTCTGACTGACATCGAGTGCCCACCTGAGACACACACACACACACACACACACACACACACATTGTAATAATGCATTGATGTTATCAAGTCATTATAAATATTAGTCAAACCTGCACCACAAACAACTGATGTTTTCCGGCACAAACATCTAAACATTCTCAAATCAAGATATATTAACCTACTGAAGATATTACAATATTATGTGAGTTTGTGCTTAAAACAAGAGCAAATGTCTGCCAATGAAGTCATAAAATAATCTAGTCGCCACACTTTATTAGATGTGTGTGTGTTTGCTGTACTGGCCTGTTGTCTGCGTGCGCTGTGTGTCTGCTCTCTCTGCTGTCCCGTGATGCTCTGGTAAAGCCGCGCGCGGAGGACACGCAGCGCCGTATCGCGGTTCTTCAGCTGAGAGCGAAACTGCTGGCATTCAGCAACGGTGCCTAAACACAAAACACCAAACTGAGAAAGAGAGATAAACAGGATCAATAACGCAAACCTCATCAGATACACTACACTGCCAAAAGTATTGGGACACCTCTCCAAATCACTGAATTTAGGTGTTCAATCACCACGTAAAATCCAAGAGCGGGGTCAGCACATGCTGAGGGTCACAGTGCGCAGAAGTCACCAACTTTCTGCGGAGTCAACAGCTCCAGACCTCCAGACTTCTGTGGCCTTCAGATGAGCTCAAGAACAGCGGAGAGAGCTTCATGGAAATGGGTTTCCATGGCCGAGCAGCTCATCCAAGCCTTACATCACCAAGAGCAATGCAAAGCGTGGGATGCAGTGGAGTAAAGCAGCCGCCACTGGACTCTAGAGCAGTGAGACGTGCTCTCTGAGCGACCAATCACGCTTCAGCCGGACAATCACATGGACGAGTCTGGGTTTGGCCGTCGCCAGGAGAACGGGACTCGCCTGACTGCAGTGTGCCAAGTGTAAAGTTTGGTGGAGGGGGGATTATGGGGTGGGGTTGTTTTTCAGGGGTTGGCCCCTTAGTTCCAGTGAAAGGAACTCTTAACGCTTCACCAAGACATTTTGGACAATTTCACGCTCCCGACTTTGTGGGATCAGTTTGTGGACGGCCCCTTCCTGTCCCAGCATGACTGCGCTCCAGTGCACAAAGCGTCGCTCCATAAAGACATGGAAAAGACCTTCTCGTCCGACATCAGTGCCTGACCTCACAAATGAGCTTCTAGAAGAATGGGCAAAAATCCCCATAAACACACTCCTAAACCTTGAGGAAAGCCTTCCCAGAAGAGCTGGAGCTGCTAGAGAGGGTGGGCCGACTCCGATAATTGAGATTCTGCGGTAAAGCAGCTCTACAGAAGTTGACAGTGTCTTTGTTCAGATCAGTTCAGTTTCATTCATTATCTCAGGTGTGTGTGGGAGCACCTGTGTGTGTGTGTGAGAGTGGATGGACCTGTGGGTGTGTGTTACGTAATTGTACGTATTCTTGTAAAGGTGTGTGTGCCTGTGTCTTTCTTTTCATTATTTGTATCATTGTTTCATTGTTAACCAAACAGTTAGCTGGAGCTATTGACTTCCACAGTATTTTTGTGTGTGTGTGTGTGTGTGTGTGTATGTGTGTGTGTGTGTGTGTGTGTGTGTGTGTGTGTATGTGTGTGTGTGTGTGTGTGTGTGTATGTGTGTGTGTGTATGTGTGTGGTGTGTGTGTGTGTGTGTGTGTGTGTTTGTGAGTGGACGCACCTGTGGGCAGGTGAACCGCGCGGACGGCGCTGTCGGTGGTGTTGACGCTCTGCCCGCCGGCTCCGCGCGACCTGAACGTGTCGATCCGCAGATCTTTAGGTGCGATGTGAACATCGACCTGCAGAGTTATTAATATTATATTAGCATCACAATGAGAGTGTGTGTGTGTGTGTGTGTGTGTGTGTGTGTGTGTGTGTGTGTGTGTGTGTGTGTGATGGGTAGGTTTTAGAGGCAGTGTGTGTGTGTGTGTGTGTGATGGGTAGGTTTAGGGGCAGTGTGTGTGTGTGTGTGTGTGATGGGTAGGTTTAGGGGCAGTGTGTGTGTGTGTGTGTGTGTGTGTGTGTGTGTGTGTGTGTGTGTGTGTGTGTGTGTGTGTGTGATGGGTAGGTTTAGGGGCAGTGTGTGTGTGTGTGATGGGTAGGTTTAGGGGCAGTGTGTGTGTGTGTGTGTGTGTGTGTGTGTGTGTGTGTGTGAGCGATCACTGACATCACGTGGCTGCGGCAGCACAATGACCGCCATGGTTCCGGTATGAATGCGCTGCATGCGCGACGACAGACCGACTTCAGGAATCCTCTGCACTCGATGCGTCCCGCCCTCGAACTTCAGCCAGCGGAACACAGAGTCACCCGAGATCCTGACGGCGGCGTGGTGGAGCCCTCCTGACGTCACACATACACACACACATACACACACACACACACACACACACGCACACTTTTGTTTTTGTGAAATGTGAGGACATTTCATAGGTGTAATGGTTATAATACACTCACCTAAAGGATTATTAGGAGCACACACTAATGCTGTGTCTGACCCTCTTTCTCCTTCAGAACTGCCTTAATTCTCCGTGGCATTGATCAACAAGCTGCTGAAAGCATTCTTTAGAAATGTCGGCCCATATTGATAGGAGAGCATCTTGCAGTTGATGGAGATTTGTGGGATGCACATCCAGGGCACGAAGCTCCCGTTCCACCACATCCCAAAGATGCTCTATTGGGTTGAGATCTGGGGACTGTGGCGGCCATTTTAGTTCAGTCAACTCATTGGCATGTTCAAGAAACCAATCTGAAATGATTGGAGCTTTGTGACATGGTGCATTATCCTGCTGGAAGTAGCCATCAGAGGATGGGGACATGGTGGTCATAAAGGGATGGACATGGTCAGAAACAATGCTCAGGTAGGCCGTGGCATTTAAACGATGCCCAATTGGCACTAAGGGGCCTAAAGTGTGCCAAGAAAACATCCCCCACACCATTACACCACCACCACCAGCCTGCACAGTGGGAACAAGGCATGATGGATCCATGTTCTCATTCTGTTTACGCCAAATTCTGACTCTACCATCTGAATGTCTCAACAGAAATCGAGACTCATCAGACCAGGCAACATTTCTCCAGTCTTCAACTGTCCACTATCGGTGAGCTTGTGCAGATTGTCGCCTCTTTTCCTATTTGTAGTGGAGATGAGTGGTACCCGGTGGGGTCTTCTGCGGGTGTAGCCCATCCGCCTCAAGGTTGTGTGTGTTGTGGCTTCACAAATGCTTTGCTGCATACCTCGGTTGTAACGAGTGGTTATTTCAGTCAAAGTTGCTCTTCTATCAGCTTGAATCAGTCGGCCCATTCTCCTCTGACCTCGAGCATCAACAAGGCATTTTCTCCCACAGGACTGCTGCAGACTGGATGCTCTTCCCTTTTCACACCATTCTTTGTAAACCCTAGAAATGGTTGTGTGTGTAAATCCCAGTAACTGAGCAGATTGTGAAATACTCAGACCGGCCCGTCTGGCACCAACAACCATGCCACACTCAAAACGGCTTAAATCCCCTTTCTTTCCCATTCTGACATTCAGTTTGGAGTTCAGGAGATTGTCTTGACCAGGACCACACCCCTAAATGCACTGAAGAACTGCCATGTGATTGGCTGATTAGATAATCGCATTAATGAGAAATTGAACAGCTGTTCCTAATAATCCTTTAGGTGAGTGTATTTATGCAACGTACTGTTAAATGTATTTATTTAATCTTTAATTTAAATTAAATTGACATTAATCAAACATTTTATTTAATTATTTTAATATATGTGATAGATATTTTTTTTAATTAATATAAATAAAATAATCTATTTCATAGATTATTAACAGATAAACAATAATAAATAAATGTATTTATATTAATCAAAACATGTTTGTTTATTTACTTACATTTTTACAAATAAATTAATAACTAATATTTTTTCAATTAAATTTTATTTCTTTATGTATTTTAATTTAATCAATATTAATAACTAACTCCTTTTAAAAAAAAATCATTTACTATAATGTAGTTTATTGAAGCACTTATTTACTTTAATCTAATGGTTTTGTCTGGTCTGAGGACCCCTGAGTGAGGCGTACCGTAATCTGCCGGAGTGTAATTGCAGAGCTCAAAGTCCCAGTGTTTATAGCAGGCGAAGCCGTGGTACATGTCGAAGATCTCTCGTGTGAACTGCTGACAGATGTCTCCTACATCAACACACACACACACACACACACACACACACACACGTTTGTTTCACTATATTAGTGAGGACATTACATAATAAATAATAATAATAAATTTTATTTGTATTGCGCCTTTCTTACACTCAAAGCGCTACAACAATACATAAACACTACTCCATAAACACTACTCCATAATGAACAATCACAGTGATACAAAAAATTGGTAATTATGGTAAAATTATTACTTAAAAGCTTCACTAAAAATATACGTTTTAAGTAAACTCTTTAAACAATCAAAAGATGGAGCATTCCTGATAGGAAAAGGCAGAGAATTCCACAACCTGGGACCAATACAAGAAAAAGACTTCCATTGATTTTATATCAGGTTAATGATATTTACTATCCCCTAACCCAACCCCTATCCCTAAACCTACCCATTACACACACACACACACACACACACACACACACACACACACACACACAGAACCTACCCATCCCAGAAACATGTGCAGAACAATAGATCTAAATAAAAACTAGTTTTGACCAATTTATACGCCTTTTTAACTAGTGAGGACCAGTCAAATGTCAAACTAGTGAGTTGTTTTCATATTTTGCTATATAAGTGAGGACATTTGTGCCCTCACAAGTATTGCCAAACAAGGAACACACACACACACACTCTCACACACAGACACACACACACACAGACCTCCGGTGGTCCGTCCTGCCGCCACCTCCAGCACAACGCTTCTGCTGTCCAGATCGTCTGCAGGAACCAGAGCCTCCATCAGCTGAAATATGAAACCAACATTTGACTTTCTCTAGACAACAGATCCTGACGGATGAGCGAAGGAACAGACCAAACCTTCCTGTTGAGCTGCTCTATTCTTCTGCTCAGCTCCTCATGCTCCTCTCGCAGGAGCGAAAGCATCTGATGCTCTTCAGAGCTGCTGTCTGAACACGAGGAACACATGAGTTAGGGTCAGTTATCTACAGTTAGGGTCAGTTATCAACAGTTAGGGTCAGTTATCGACAGGTAGGGTCAGTTATCGACAGTTAGGGTCAGTTATCGACAGTTAGGGTCAGTTATCGACAGTTAGGGTCAGTTATCGACAGTTAGAGTCAGTTATCGACAGGTAGGGTCAGTTATCGACAGGTAGGGTCAGTTATCGACAGTTAGGGTCAGTTATCGGCAGGTAGAGTCAGTTATCTACAGTTAGGGTCAGTTATCTACAGTTAGGGTCAGTTATCGGCAGTTAGGGTCAGTTATCGACAGTTAGAGTCAGTTATCGACAGTTAGGGTCAGTTATCGACAGTTAGGGTCAGTTATCTACAGTTAGGGTCAGTTATCGGCAGGTAGAGTCAGTTATCTACAGTTAGGGTCAGTTATCTACAGTTAGGGTCAGTTATCGGCAGTTAGGGTCAGTTATCGGCAGGTAGAGACAGTTATCTACAGTTAGGGTCAGTTATCGGCAGTTAGGGTCAGTTATCGACAGTTAGGGTCAGTTATCGACAGTTAGGGTCAGTTATCGACAGTTAGGGTCAGTTATCGACAGTTAGGGTCAGTTATCGGCAGTTAGGGTCAGTTATCGACAGTTAGGGTCAGTTATCGACAGTTAGGGTCAGTTATCGGCAGTTAGGGTCAGTTATCGACAGTTAGGGTCAGTTATCGACAGTTAGGGTCAGTTATCGGCAGTTAGGGTCAGTTATCGACAGTTAGGGTCAGTTATCGACAGTTAGGGTCAGTTATCGACAGTTAGGGTCAGTTATCGACAGGTAGGGTCAGTTATCGACAGTTAGGGTCAGTTATCGACAGTTAGGGTCAGTTATCGACAGGTAGGGTCAGTTATCGACAGGTAGGGTCAGTTATCGACAGTTAGGGTCAGTTATCGACAGTTAGGGTCAGTTATCGACAGGTAGGGTCAGTTATCGACAGTTAGGGTCAGTTATCGACAGTTAGGGTCAGTTATCGGCAGGTAGTGTCAGTTATCGACAGGTAGGGTCAGTTATCGACAGTTAGGGTCAGTTATCGACAGTTAGGGTCAGTTATCGACAGTTAGGGTCAGTTATCGACAGGTAGGGTCAGTTATCGACAGGTAGGGTCAGTTATCGACAGTTAGGGTCAGTTATCGACAGGTAGGGTCAGTTATCGACAGTTAGGGTCAGTTATCGACAGTTAGGGTCAGTTATCGGCAGGTAGTGTCAGTTATGGACAGAGTCAGTTATCGGGGTCAGTTAGGGTCAGTTATCGACAGTTAGGGTCAGTTATCGGCAGTTAGTCAGTTATCGACAGTTAGGGTCAGTTATCGGTTTCAGTTAGGGTCAGTTATCGGCAGTTAGTCAGTTATCGACAGTTAGGGTCAGTTATCGGTTTCAGTTAGGGTCAGTTATCAACAGTTAGGGTCAGTTATCGGCAGGTAGTGTCAGTTATCGGCAGTTAGAGTCAGTTATAGGGTTCAGTTAGGGTCAGTTATCGGGGTCAGTTAGGGTCAGTTATCGACAGTTAGGGTCAGTTATCGGCAGGTAGTGTCAGTTATGGACAGAGTCAGTTATCGGGGTCAGTTAGTGTCAGTTATCGACAGTTAGGGTCAGTTATCGGCAGTTAGTCAGTTATCGACAGTTAGGGTCAGTTATCGGTTTCAGTTAGGGTCAGTTATCGGCAGTTAGTCAGTTATCGACAGTTAGGGTCAGTTATCGGTTTCAGTTAGGGTCAGTTATCAACAGTTAGGGTCAGTTATCGGCAGGTAGTGTCAGTTATCGGCAGTTAGAGTCAGTTATAGGGTTCAGTTAGGGTCAGTTATCGGGGTCAGTTAGGGTCAGTTATCGACAGTTAGTGTCAGTTATCGACAGTTAGGGTCAGTTATCGGCAGGTAGTGTCAGTTATCGACAGTTAGAGTCAGTTATAGGGTTCAGTTAGGGTCAGTTATCGGGGTCAGTTAGGGTCAGTTATCGGCAGGTAGTGTCAGTTATCGACAGTTAGAGTCAGTTATAGGGTTCAGTTAGGGTCAGTTATCGACAGTTAGTGTCAGTTATCGACAGTTAGGGTCAGTTATCGGGTTCAGTTAGGGTCAGTTATCGACAGTTAGGGTCAGTTATCGGCAGGTAGTGTCAGTTATCGACAGTTAGAGTCAGTTATCGGGTTCAGTTAGGGTCAGTTATCGGCAGGTAGTGTCAGTTATCGACAGAGTCAGTTATAGGGTTCAGTTAGGGTCAGTTATCGACAGTTAGGGTCAATTATCGGCAGTTAGTCAGTTATCGACAGTTAGGGTCAGTTATCGGGTTCAGTTAGGGTCAGTTATTGACAGGTATGGTCAGTTATCGGGGTCAGTTATCTACAGTTAGGGTCATTGATCGGGTTCAGTTCTACAGTTAGGGTCATTGATCGGGTTCAGTTAGGGTCAGTTATCGACAGGTAGGGTCAGTTATCTACACTTAGGGTCATTGATCGGGTTCAGTTAGGGTCAGTTATCTACAGTTAGGGTCATTGATCGGGTTCAGTTAGGGTCAGTTATCTACAGTTAGGGTCATTGATCGGGTTCAGTTAGGGTCACTCACTGTGGATGAGAGTGTGTATCTCTGCCCTCTCTCTGAGCGCTAGTTGAGTTCTCTCAAACGCGTTGATCACCTTGGACGCTTCGACTAGTTTCTGGTTTAACGTTTTCCGTTCAGACTCGGTCAGCTGATCGCTCTCTAATCGATCAGTAATGCTCGTGTGCTCCTCGATCACGCGTTTAATGCGTCTCTGGACCGCGTCGCTCATCAGGAAATCCTTAGGTTTGTGGCTGCTCGATCTGCAGCTTCTCAAAGTCTGAAGAGGAGGCGAAACGCGCCTCAGGATCCGGATCAGAGCTGCCGACATCACCGCTACATTAAAGTGCTTCAATCACCCAGGCTTCTCTAGCATTAAAGCTATAACCATTACAGCAAAACATACTAATGTGGAATGCAATCCGTTGATAAATCACTCCAGAGGGCTAAAAAAGGTTTATTTTGTCACTGTCTATTTACTGGTCATCCCTATCTAACTAAAGGTCAGTGAAGCACAGGAGCACACATGGCCACAGAAACAACACGGAACCGAGGCGGGTAGTGGGCGTGGCTTTGCAGCCGGCGCTGTCTCTGATTGGTCAAAGACAATGTAAGCCGTTACTTTTCTCAGCGCTGCTCGGAATGGACTAATCACAGTCGTTTAAGATCACCGGCTCAGCCCGATTCATTTAATATAGATGGCAGGGGATGATTTACATTTGTTTTTCAATTCCAATTAATTCGATTTTGACTGTCATATAAATGTTTCTGATAAAACAAATGAGAGTTCAGCGAGCGACCCCTGGAGGAGAAACCCAGAAACATCACGTGGTGCTGTTTGACAGGAAACGTCACCAGCGCGTTGGCTCATGGGATGTGTAGTCTACACGAGTAAGTGTAATATATGAATCCAAAAAAGGCAGTTAGACGTCAGAACATGCATCGCTCTTGTAGTGTTAGTTAAATTATGGAAGCTTATTTCTGGGAATAGCCTAAAGAATAGCAAAGGTAACTGCAACTTTTTTTACTCTGTTGTTCCCTGCCGGAATCAAGCTCCATTAAAAAATAAATATACAGACAAAAAGTATGTTATTGTGTATGGAATTATCTACTTCATTACCCATTCACAGTCCCTGATTTCACAGTATTTGTAATATTTCCAGTCATATATAGTCCAGTCCATCTTCTGAAATAGATGCATAACAATCGATTATATATATAGGCCACATATATAATATAATATATATAAATATATCTGCATGAGGTTTAACTTCGGATAGTCCTGAAAACAGTACAAAATGATTAAAGATAGCTGTAAAATAGCAGCTATTAATAGAAATAAAACATTTTGACATTATTTGTTGTTTTATTTTTTAACTTTTATTTTGCAGAAAATAATATTTAATTAAAATTATAAAATGTATCTGACAATCATTGTCCTGAACTTACAAAAACACTGAAGAAAACAGATATTTATATTACAGATAACACACACACACACACACACACACACACACACACAGACACACGTCGTGTTTTCATGTTTAATGGGGACTTTCCATAGGCGTAATGGATTTCATACTGTACAAACTGTACATCCTATCCCCCTACACTGCCCCTACCCCTAAACCTACCCATCACACACACACACAGACACACGTCGTGTTTTCATGTTTAATGGGGACTTTCCATAGGCGTAATGGATTTCATACTGTACAAACTGTACATCCTATCCCCCTACACTGCCCCTACCCCTAAACCTACCCATCACACACACACACAGACACACGTCGTGTTTTCATGTTTAATGGGGACTTTCCATAGGCGTAATGGATTTCATACTGTACAAACTGTACATCCTATCCCCCTACACTGCCCCTACCCCTAAACCTACCCATCACACACACACACACACACACACACACACACACACACACACACACACACACACACACACACACACACACACACATTCCTGTACATCTATCAAGGTGAGGACCAAGTAATTTAACCTGCAAAGCGAGGACCACCTTTTCTGTTACAATTACAGATACATGTATACTATTTTCCAACACTAGGTGTGTCCATGACTCAAGTTTTTACCTCAGCTTCTTAGAAAAACAAAGGGAAAAAACGAGCATTTTACCAGCAGAGTGAGGACATTTTCATGGGGGTGCTAATGAGTTCATTTTTGACTGCATGATTTCAACTACCTTATTTTTTTAGTTTGCATTTATTCTTTACAATTGTATGTTTTAATGTGGACATCTCATTATTTAACTGAACTAACTTCAGCTGAATAATGATTCTTAAGCTTCTTTACTGCTGCATTAAATTCTATTTACATCATTGATCATTATTTTCCTGTTATCATTCTAAAGCTTCTTTGAAAAAAAAAATATTGTATAAAGCGCTAGAGAAAGAAAGGTGTTTCAGATTGAGGTCCAAAAGTCTACGTAAACGTTTATGGTCAATTGTTCATTTTATTTATCTAATTAGATTAACCAAAGGTTAGCAATATACATAACCATCCAAAAGTCATGTCCATTGACCAGTTCTACATTTAATTTGCTAACAGACATCTTAACACTAAAGTTAAAGAAAAATTGTGTTAACATGAATATTAACAGAACAACTGGAAAGCAGGATGTTAAAGGGTAACCTAACCCATTAAGCATCTAAAACATAATGTTCCGGGAAGCAGCCTTCCTTTTTAAAGTTACAATGGCATTATAGACAAAGTTTTTAACGTCTTTCCAAGATCTTGCTTTTAGGGCCCTTTCCTCTTCTAGGCACTTTGCGCACTCCAGTTTTCCAGGAACCCTGCGCTCCGCTATAAACCTTCCCAGATGTTTGTGTACCGCTGCTCTCTCTTCCTCACTCCAGGCTCTCTTCAGGATTATCCTGGTAGTCTCTACAAATGACAAAGACAATGCAGATTATGTAAGTTTAAAAACAGACCAAAATGTGGGTTTCTTTAACTGCTTTTGCTTGCCCACAGAAAGTTCCCAAATGTAGGGCTATATGATTTTGTCAAAAAGTAATTTCATCCTTAAAGAGATTTTTTTTAAACCGTTTTTAACCGTCTCCGTTTTTAAAGACTCATGATCCACATTGTGAACCTTGAGTTCAGTTTTGTATTACTGTACCAAATCATGAGATGTGTATTGTTACACTCACTTACTGTATAGTCAAATAACTGTTCTAGTAATCATTAGATTCATCAATTATAAAAATACCTGTTGGTTGAGGCCCTATTGATGAGTGAGGACAGCAGGTTTTCCCCTCTTTCTCAACCTAATGAATAACTAAGGATTATTTACAACGGAACTGAATCAATCATAAACTTACTTTAGCTGGAAAATAACTTTTTCATGAGTATAGAACAAAACAATCTCTCTTCCATTAATCTCCTGTTATCACTGTAAAGCATTTGAAACTATCTGTATTGTGAAAGCGCTGAATAAATGAAGGAGACTTGACTTGACCTAATCAAAATCCTGCAGCTGTGGCCTGCTTACAGGGAACTAAGACTTTAAATCATAAATGCAATCCATCTTAAGTCTTTAAATAGTTACATTTTTAAATGTCTTAAAATTATTCTATTTTAGTAACACATAAGCTCTGTAAAACTGCTTTTAAACAGTGTTTATGAAAAGCTCTATACAAATACAACTGACAACTTACAATAGGAAAAACCCTGGTGCTACTCACTACTCAAGATTTATTAAACTTACCCTTCAGTTTTCCTCTCTTAGCCACTTTTTCTCCTCTTTTCTTCATTCTCTTGGGTGAGGGCTTCATGGCGTGACTTGCTCTATGACTGAGATCTGCAAAAGACAAACATTAGTTCCTGCTACTTTAGTGAATCTCAGGTATTGTTGGATCTTCAACATCCATGTGAACTGAAGCTGATGATGAAATCTGACTAACAGTCTTTAACTGTTAAGGCCTTTATGAGCTTTGCTGTAACATATCCTTCATTAGGCTCCTATAACTAAAGGCAGGTGTGTTCTATAAATAATTGTGGCGTGATGAAGAACAGTATTTAACTCACCAACTACATCCGAACCTCCATCCTCATCCTCGTCTTCACTGCATTGAGCAGGTGATTTTTGAGGGGAAATGAGGTCGGAACATCCGCCTAAAAAAAACAAAAAGTGATTCCTCATCTTCTGCAGTGTAAGATGCTGTTTATTTTAAAATACATCATTCATGTCTAACAAGCAATTAAAGGGTTAGGTCACCCAAAAATGAAATTCTGTCCTTAATTACGGCCGCTTCACACCGCAAGCGTGAGCGGCGCGTGAGCAGCGCGTATTTTTTCCGGCGCCCATGTTAATCAATGAGTGCATTCACACCGGGAGCAGGAGCAGCTCGTGAGCGTCAAGCAGGAGCGGCGCGTGAGCAGCAGTGAAGCGGGGGTTTCGGCGGCGAGCCTATTTTTGCTGCGCTGCTGACGCTCCTGACGCTCAATTAAAGTGAAAGCACACTTTTAAAGAACAAAATAAATATGATTTCACACAAAAAGTGCCTAAAATGCACACAGGAAGCACATGTAGTGTATTTGAACAATAACTGGAGTATGCCAGAGAAGAAAACGAAGAATAAAAAATATCTGTGGAAGATTTTAGCAATTTAAACTTGTTTTGATTATTCAGGTTGGGTGAAAGTATGGTTATGATTATAAAAAATAAAGTAAACTAGCCAGAAAATATAACAAACTTTCGTTTAGTATTTAATACTCAGACAGGTAAAGGCTCTCGGTCTGCAGCTGCAGTCACGGTGCTGCTCACGCTTGCGGTGTGAAACAGGCGTTACTCGCCCTCAAGTCATTTTAAAACCGGAAGACTTTACTACTTTTCTGGGCCTAGAAAATGAAGTTGTGTAACTGTCTATGGATGAAATCAAGCTCTCAGATTTCATCAAGAACATGAAAAAAGGTCTTAAGGATTTGGAGAGACATGAGGGTGAGTAAATGATTACAATTTTCAGTTTTGGGTGAACTAACCCTTAAATAATTTAGGATCAGCAACTAGCCATTGTTTGTAATGACATTCTATCCATCCAAGAAGCTAATACTTCAAAATAACATACCCTTTGCTTTGCTTGTCTGTTTTCCTCTTTTCTTCATTCTCTTGGGTGAGGGCTTCATGGCGTGACTTGCTCTATGACTGAGATCTGCAAAAGACAAACATTAGTTCCTGCTACTTTAGTGAATCTCAGGTATTGTTGGATCTTCAACATCCATGTGAACTGAAGCTGATGATGAAATCTGACTAACAGTCTTTAACTGTTAAGGCCTTTATGAGCTTTGCTGTAACATATCCTTCATTAGGCTCCTATAACTAAAGGCAGGTGTGTTCTATAAATAATTGTGGCGTGATGAAGAACAGTATTTAACTCACCAACTACATCCGAACCTCCATCCTCATCCTCGTCTTCACTGCATTGAGCAGGTGATTTTTGAGGGGAAATGAGGTCGGAACATCCGCCTGAAAAACAAAAAGTGATTCCTCATCTTCTGCAGTGTAAGATGCTGTTTATTTTAAAATACATCATTCATGTCTAACAAGCAATTAAAGGGTTAGGTCACCCAAAAATGAAATTCTGTCCTTAATTACTCGCCCTCAAGTCATTTTAAGCCTGGAAGACTTTACTACTTTTCTGAGCCTAGAAAATGAAGTTGTGTAACTGTCTATGGATGGAAATCAAGCTCTCAGATTTCATCAAGAACATGAATAAAGGTCTTAAGGATTTGGAGAGACATGAGGGTGAGTAAATAGCCCCGTTTCCACCAAAATTACCCGGAACAATTTGTACCAGGAACTTTTTTACAGGAACTTTTCTCCCCCCCAGACCTGCAGCTGTCTGCGTTTCGACCGCGATAAAGTTCCGAGAAGATTAGGCAAATTAGTCCGGTGATGTAGGACTGCGCGCGACTGCTCCTCCAAGCCAGTGACGGACAGTAATCATTTTTAAGTGTACCGATTGAAAGATTTAGTGGACTGTTTACATGAGACGTTATCTAAACCGATCTGGTGTTTACATGTGATGACTTTCAATTAGGGCTGTACTAGAATAATCGAATATTCGTTCGGTGAGGTGGCATTCGATTTTCAGTTTTGAGATTCGAATATTCGTTTTTGTTTTTTTTCAACACGTGTCTTCCGTCGCGGACTCATTCTCACTCACGCTTGAAATAATAATAATAAATTTAAAAAAACACCGCAACATGCTTTCAATAAAAGCATTGCGCATTTTAAAGATTTAAATTAACAAAAAGTCAGAATAAGACAAAATAAATCCCTTATATAGAATAAAACTAATTGTAATAGATATTACATTTTGTGTCATTTTAAAAACAATTCATTTATTCTTATTCAACTGTTTATAAGCATGCTACCGTGTTCTTTATTTATTACAGTTCATTGAAATCACTGTGTGTTACTAATTTAATTTCTGTTTTGGGATTCATTTGTTTTAAAGAAAGGTTCGTTATTAATACCTTATTAAAGTTCTTGCTCTCAACAGACTTTGTGTTTTGTATCACTTGTGCACTGTCCGTTTTCGGAGCATAAACCTGCCCGTGTAATGCGTACCGGAAACTGTTCTATTTAAAAGATTATTAAATGTTTATTAATATATAAAGAATGTGTGCCACCTGATCATATTGCACCAAATGCAACACTGCACTCCACTGGCTCTGCCGCAACACATTTACGATGCCGAAGAGTGAAACGTGAAGTCGTGAAAGATGATACAAATGCAAACCGACACTATTATTATATATTTAGCCCCACCCACCGAAGCTTCGAATATTCGATATTGATTGCCACCTAAGCTTCGAAGCTCAAAAAATGGCATTCGAAACAGCCCTACTTTCAATCGCAATCATTTTGTCACATGCAGTTTGTCTGCCGCATCAGAAATGTCTCCGCTGTTTTCTCCAGCAGCTGGAGTGTGTTTACTGTAGCCAGAGCAACTCTTAACGGCCACCAGGACTAATACAGTATTATTTATAGCTATTTGTTGTAAAGTGTAATAATCATCTCAGAAAAAAAATGTTCTGTCAGGCGCAGTTAAAGTAAAAACTGCCTGGGGCAATATACGCCGTGTCATTACTCCAACATTATCTTCATAACTTAAGAAATAAAAAGTTTACCCCTCAGAAAAATGTACTTTCCTCTCTTGTCAACATGAGCGCGGCGCGCGCCGTCACCTCATGTAAGGACACACACTTATAGTAATCGGTCAGGTCGTTTACATGGTGAAAAAAAATTAATAACGAGTATGGAAGAGATTCAAGCTGTGCTGCTTTTGCTGGTTATGTATCGGTTTACTAAAGAGGTAATTAACAACGACAGAAAAGAGCACTAATATGCAGATTCAGCAGCATGCAGCATATTCAGAAAGCTCGTAAAGCTAGATTTAAAATGACAATGTATATTATTATCAGCTATTACGGACATTGAACGTGAGATGGCTGAGACGACCGCGCTCCATCAGACAGAGAGCAAGACTGATATTTACTGAACGCAGACCGAACCTCGCAAAAGACTTTTAAAAATGCCGGTTGAAATAAAATGCTGCGTGAGCTCAACCAATCAGCATGTTCAGCGCCCAAGTCCCGCCCTCGAAAGTTCCTGAACTTTGAAATAGTACTACCTCGCGAGCAGGGCCGTTTGGAGGGGGAAATATTTACCCGGAACTTCATTTAGACCCTGGTTCCTGCGGTCTAAACACACGAAGTACCACCCAAAGTTCCTGCGGTGGAAACGGGGCTAATGATGACAATTTTCAGTTTTGGGTGAACTAACCCTTAAAGGTCCCATTCTTCGCGATTCCATCTTTCAAACTTTAGTTAGTGTGTAATGTTGCTGTTAGATCATAAATAATACCTGTACAATTATAAAGCTCAAAAAGTTCAATGCCAAGCGAGATATTTTATTTAACAGAAGTTCCCTTTCAAAGCCGACAGCGAGCGGCCGGTTTAGACTACACCGCTGCACTTCCTGCTGTGATGACGGCACTAGAACCATTTGTTGACGAACCCTCCGCCCACAAGAACATGCAAAATAGGGGGCGTGGCCTCGTTGCTCTCACGTGGAGAAGAGCGCGCATTCAGCGCTAGCATCTCCCCGTTATGGTAAGAGGCGGGACCTTTCCATCCAATCACAACACGGGAAGCGCTGGCCCAATCAGAACTCGTTACGTGTTTCTGAAGGAGGGACTTCATAGAACAAGGAAATCATCAGGCCGTTTGTAGGACAGAGGAAACAGCGCTGTACAGATAAGGCAACGGTGGGAAAAATACTGTGTTTTTACACGCGAAGCATGAACTCATGTTATATTGCACACTGGAAACCTAATCAAAGCTTCAAAAACACATGAAAAACGGGACCTTTAAATAATTTAGGATCAGCAACTAGCCATTGTTTGTAATGACATTCTATCCATCCAAGAAGCTAATACTTCAAAATAACATACCCTTTGCTTTGCTTGTCTGTTTTCCTCTTTTCTTCATTCTCTTGGGTGAGGGCTTCATGGCGTGACTTGCTCTATGACTGAGATCTGCAAAAGACAAACATTAGTTCCTGCTACTTTAGTGAATCTCAGGTATTGTTGGATCTTCAACATCCATGTGAACTGAAGCTGATGATGAAATCTGACTAACAGTCTTTAACTGTTAAGGCCTTTATGAGCTTTGCTGTAACATATCCTTCATTAGGCTCCTATAACTAAAGGCAGGTGTGTTCTATAAATAATTGTGGCGTGATGAAGAACAGTATTTAACTCACCAACTACATCCGAACCTCCATCCTCATCCTCGTCTTCACTGCATTGAGCAGGTGATTTTTGAGGGGAAATGAGGTCGGAACATCCGCCTAAAAAACAAAAAGTGATTTCTCATCTTCTGCAGTGTAAGAGAGACTGTACCGAACAATGACGGTGTCTGGAAGAAGTGTTATTATTTTCTTTGACAATCCAAGCCCATACAACAGATTAAGCAACCAAAAATATGTGAACACTCAACATATTTTGATGGACTGTTAAGATTCACTTGTCAAAACCGTTTACAAATTGTATTCATAGAGTAATTTCATGTACATTACATGCACACTTAGCCTTGTGGACAAATGTATGCACACCTTCAGTTTTATCTGTGCTGTAGTTTTAAACCTTCTGTTTTTATCAATTATTTTGGCTGTTTTAATGTTGATTTTTAAAAGCTCTAAATAGGGATATGGGCTCCAAATAAGCTACCACTTAACCCTTGGTTTAAAATACATCTGTTGCACTGCTTTTGTATGGTGTATGTGTACCAAACTCAAATCTACTAAAATAAGATAAAGAAAAGGTGGGAGGAAGTATGAAAAACAATCTTTAGGTTGCTTTGCTAAAAGTTAATTTCATGAAAAAACACTATTTACATAGTAGGTCATAGTGGTGGTTCTGTATTGAACATTTTACTGGGAGATGATTTCAACACAAACAACACAAATGTTTAAATCTTACCCTCATTGAACTCTCTTCCTCTCTTCCCTTGTCCTTTTTTTGATTGTCTCTTTAAAACAGAAGTTGATATGGAACTTTCACCTATAAAAGATAAAAAAAAGAATATTAGTGATTGATTGTCCAAAAGTCATAAGTACATACTTTTGATTAATAGAGCTATACATACTAAATTTGATCTACTGTTGTCAGTTGTTGCTTTTACACTATTTTCAATAGCAGAAATTACAAGTGTTCCTTTACCAGTCAAAAACATTTTAAACAAATCCTATTCCAGTTAGCATTATAAAGCATTACAGAAAAATTTCACTATTTTGTTTATTAATTCTTGGAATTTTATAAACAAGTACTGCATTTATACTGTATTGCCAAGAGTTTTGTGACGCCTGCCTTTCAATGCACATGAGCTTTAATGCCATCCCATTATTAATCCGTAGGGTTTAAAAGGACAACTCCGGTGAGAAATGACCCTAGGGGTAATTATCAGATGGTTAGCGAGTAGATCGTTCTCTGGGATGCGTTTTCATGAAATCGAATGTAAAGAGTTTTATCTCTAAACACAGATTAGCTTATAACGCTAGTCTATGGGGCACAGGCTAAGTGAAATTAAATCGCTAGTTAATACCACTAACAAGGCTCAACATAGCCTCACACTAACACGGCAGCATGATGAGGGTCCCTACATGCAGACCGAAGCATTGAGAACTTTGTAAGAGTACAAACAGTTTAATAAGAAGACACTTTATAAACACAGTCCATTATGCGTTTACAGACGACAGCCATCTTAGAAAACAGTCTCGACCAATCGAGCCACGAACGCTGTGCTAAGTGAGCTGCTCGATAGGAATTAAGTTTGTGAAATTTAATTACATTTTTGAGCCTTGTTAGTGGTATTAACTAGCGGTTTAATTTCACTACCCTGTGCCCCATAGACAAGCATTATAAGCTAATCTGTGTTTAGAGATAAAACTCTTTACATTCGATTTCATGAAAACGCATCCCAGAGAACGATCTACTCGCTAACCATCTGTTAATTACCCCTAGGGGCATTTCTCACCGGAGTTGTCCTTTAATATGGAGTCGGCCCACCCTCTCTAACAGCTCCAGCTCTTCTGGGAAGGCTTTCCTCAAGGTTTAGGAGTGTGTTTATGGGGATTTTTGCCCATTCTTCTAGAAGCTCATTTGTGAGGTCAGGCACTGATGTTGGACGAGAAGGCCTGGCTCTCAGTCTCCGCTCTAATTCATCCCAAAGCTGTTCTATCGGGTTGAGCTCAGGACTCTGTGCAGGCCAGTCAAGTTCCTCCACACCAAACTCCTCATCCATGTCTTTATGGACCGACGCTTTGTGCACTGGAGCGCAGTCATGCTGGGACAGGAAGGGGCCGTCCACAAACTGTTCCCACAAAGTCAGGAGCATGAAATTGTCCAAAATGTCTTGGTATGCTGAAGCATTACGAGTTCCTTTAACTGGAACTAAGGAGCCAATCCCTGAAAAACAACCCCAGCCCATAATCCCCCCTCCACCAAACTTTACACTTGGTACAATGCCGTCAGGCAAGTCCCGTTCTCCTGGCGACCGCCAAACCCAGACTCGTCCATGGGATTGTCAGACTGAAGCGTGATTGGTCGCTCAGAGAACACGTCTCACTGCTCTAGAGTCCAGTGGCGGCTGCTTTACTCCACTGCATCCCACGCTTTGCATTGCTCTTGGTGATGTAAGGCTTGGATGAGCTGCTTGGCCATGGAAACCCATTCCATGAAGCTCTCTCCGCTGTTCTTGAGCTCATCTGAAGGCCACAGGAGTCTGGAGGTCTGGAGCTGTTGACTCTGCAGAAAGTTGGAGACTTCTGCGCACTGTGACCCTCAGCATGCGCTGACCCCGCTCTGGGATTTAACACTTCGTGGCTGAGTTGCTGTTGTTCCCAATGGCTTCCACTTTGTTATAATCCCACTAACAGTTGAGCGTGGAATATTTAGTAGTGAGGAAATGTCAGGAATGGACATATTGACATGAGATTGACTGAAACTGAGTGTTTCACCCCCCCTTTAAAAATGTACTTAAAATATAAAGATGTAAGAATACACAATACAATTGCATTGGTGATAAAACAGTGCATACATACCACATACGGAAGGATGAAGCGTGTTCAGGTTCTTCCCTCTTAAGGTCTCAGTGCCTTGCTCCATTGCGAACAGAAGCTTACTTATCTTGGCAATTTGAAAGGTTTTGTCCGTCTGTCTATAAAAGTCACGGTGAACTCTAATGTCATGACCCATGAACCTTGCAACTTGCTCCAGCTCTTGTTCGCTAAGGTCCAAGAGTTGGCAGAGTGTGGCAACCTGTTTTCTTAATTTAGTTGACCTTAGGAGTTCTGGGTTTTCTGCTTTACTTTCATTTGCATATTTTCGCAGACAGTCACATCCACGGATGTTTGTCATCACGCCAGGTCTTGCAAAGAGATAGGGATTTTCAGCAGGTACACCAGCTTCTTCTCTCCTTTTAACCAACAAATCGATTGACTCTTTCATTCTGTCCGTCAAGAAAACCGGAACCTTCTTTCCTCTTTTCCCCCTGATTTCTATGCGGGTTAGTATCTTGCTCAGCTCCTTTTCTAACGGTGACAAGGTTTCATAGATGTCTTCATTAATGGCACTTGTACTTGCTTTCGTGTAGATCTCAAGAGTCAGGCGTGATGCTTCCCCTTCCCGCCGTTTGTTGAAAATAATGACTTGTGCCAGAACCGTCTCATTTAATGTCTTATATGCTCTTAAACTCATTTGTTGCTTCAGTTCCGCCCTTGCGTCATCTTCTACCATCCTGAGATGGTTTCTCAGAGCAATCACATTTTTGGTGAGGGGGATGTCATCTTCTTTATTCCATCTTTTTTCTTGCATGGTTTGGTGAGCAATGATAGAAACACTGTTCCTCCAGTTTTTCTCCAAAAGTTCAAAGAATTTCTTTGCTTTCTTCTCTGCCAGATCATCATCATTCATAAGAGCCTGTCCAATCATGACCTCCACAGCCCCTTTAAGACAGAATCCAATTTTGACCGCTGTTGAAGGCTTTCTGTATTCATTTTTCCCTGGACTAAACTGTGTCAGACGTTTAGCTGCATTGACCACGAGCTGAAATTTTGATGGGGCACACAGATCTTCAAGAACATTGACAGTCTTGTCCATATCCTTTGCCACCAACATGAACCGACCAAGCTCCCGCATTCTTTGAGCTATATACTGGTGCCTCGACTTCACGCGACCATGTTTTGCATATAGTGATTCGCCATACTTACATATGAGAGAATCCTTTCTGACGTGAAAAGACACATCATCCTGCCGCATGTTGTTTATTATGTTCTGACATCCATCTGAGGAAGCTGCTATGGGTAGCAGGCATGCAGCACAACTTTGAACTCTCCCTCGTGTATTTTTTTGTTTATCTTTCACGCATGATTTTTTTGTTTTGCAGGACGACTGATGTCTCCATAAGTCCTTTTTCCGGAACATACCATAACAGTATGGGCAAGGCAAATACTCCTTTACAGACACTTGATCAGAGGGCTGCTTCCACGTCACTATTTCTCCTCTACCTTTCTCCAGAACTTCTGTGTTATGTTTGAAGTCGCCTTTATTGCGCAGCTGTTCCAAAAGTGTCTTTCTTTCTTTTGATCTCAAAGGAAAGCTAAAGGCATATGCCACATCTTTAATTTCAGCATGCTTTCTTTCTAAATGTCTTGATATCTTAGAATGTGCCTGGCTACAATAGAGGCAATAATGTTTTTTGTCCCACGCTCGTTTACGGTCTTCCCTTTTTGTACAGGTTTTTAGAGTCACAGTTGATTTGCCTTTATTTGTTTCATTTGTCTTCTGTTGATTGTGTCTTTTCACATAAGTCATTGAGTTCTTTTTTTTATTAACCGTGCACTTGCCTCTTATCTGATCGTCACTTGAAGAACCTTCAAATTCTTCTTCTTCACCGGACAGTCTATATGTTCCGCCTTTCACTGGGCTTAAATCCTCACTGCATGATGATCCACCATTGCAATCTGGATTATAATCTGGATCTAGTCCAGCACAACTGGATACTTCAGATTCCACAGAATCACTTTCTCCTGTCTCCTCATGAATATCTTCTGACTGCAAGTTAAAAGCACGAATCATCATGAGATACTTTAACTTTATAGAGACACTTTACCATCATTTTGAAGATGGAATTCTGAATTACTGATACTAATTGAGGTCAATTGTAATTATGACCAATCAAACTTTATAACCAATCACATACGTTTCTATTGAGTTTATGAATGCGATGTCTAATAATTAGAGACGTTTAGATTAGCTGGGGTTTTGTTCAGAGCGCGCGTTCACTCACTGAAATCTGCACTCAAAAGCAGAGATGTGTACAATGAGATTCATTCAGCATACAGTGGTTGACTGTTTTTGTTCTATTTCAGCAATGAAAATACAGCATATACCCGAATATAAGACAAGGTTTTGTGTCCTAAAAATAGGCTGAAAAATGGGGGGGGGGGGGGGGGGGGGGGGGGGTCTTATATTCACAATACAGACAAAGTCACATATTAAACTGACGATAACACATGAGCACTGTTCACACAGAGAAACTGCACTAAACATTCAAAATGTTTTTATATTTATAACATATGATACAATTAAACGACATCACTCAACCAAAAGTGTTTTCTCCTGAATATCATCACGACTGAAGATGACACTGATTTCATATAACAGTCAGTTCCATAAACAAATGAACATTAAGTAACTTACATTTTAGATGCAATATTGAGTGTTTTTGTTCTATTTCAGCAGCGAAAATAGTTAAAAACAAAGATTCTAAGCAACAAAGTTCCAAACAGCAGAACCATAATGCGTCTTACAGCAACAGTGTGCGTTACTGAATGATTCGGTGTTTGAATGAATCGGTGAATCAAAGATTCAATGACCTGTTGGTAAACGACTGCCTCATTCTTGAATGAACCAGCCGTTTGAACGAATGACTCACTCATTAAGACTCACCTGCTGCCAACTACTGGAGGTTTAGTTTCATGTTTAAACATACTTTCCAACATTTCTTATTTATCCAAAAATACAAATCTCATAACATTATTTAATGCAGTTGTAATTTTTTAGTGTAAATTATTTAATTTGATTGGTAACAGCCCTAAAGTGTTCTTATTTCGGGTATATATGGTATTTTAAAACACACACAGCAGAACCACAGCGCATCTGATAATACAGGCAAAAAGTTGGCTCGACTTCGATGGCAAATTTAGGGACCATCTCTAAAGTTACATTCAACATTGGTATGCACGTTTCTAACTGCAATAGCATTTTAAAAGAATGACTTGCGTTCATAAAACTTACTGTTAGGTGTTCATCTAGATGTCGGGTATGATGCATACCTTTGGGATTTTTGATGTTTATTCAAATTAACTGCCAAATCATATGAAAATATAGATATGCATTATTTCACTAGGATACTGTTTGGGCTCTTACACAAAATATCCTAGATTTAAATGCATCATAGCTGAATGAACACTGATGAGAATATTGCTTGAGAATATAATTTACTGAGATAATATTAGAGATTATATTTACATCAATATTTTTTTTTATTTTCTTTCAGAAAATCAACTGTTAGTGTTTCTCTATCTAGATGAATGATGGCATCTCAGGCTCTCAAAGTTTATAAAAAAATATGTTTAGATTTATCGGCCCATATATCGGTTATCAGCTTTCAAATATAAAGAAATATTGTATCAGCCAAAGTGTTCATATAGGTGTATCCCTACCATTAGGAATTCGATTAATGGCTTGATCGGACTGCAAAGCTTTTTTGTAAATACCTTAATTGCTAGATCCAAATAAAATTTCTATCAGATTGGATTATTTTTCTAATCTGATCGAGAGGACATCTAAACACTTGATCGCGTTGAAAACGCTCAGTGAACATTTAACTTTCGCTTATTAGGTGCAAAAGATGTAAAAACTTCAAAGCTTGCCAAAAACGAGTAAACTGAGAAGCGCAGATGCAATGCACATGTATGATCTTAAAGTAATAATATTTTCAGGATAGTCAAGGGACAATCCCTCGAAAACTTACCATGTCACTTTTAGTACGTCTCAGACTTGGTACAAAAACCTCTTTTTGGAGCGGTGTCACAATCTGTTAACAAAAAGTATAATCAATATGAATTATTATAATATAGTATTTGAAGTTCAAAAACAAGACTGCAAGTGTGTGTCGAACTTTTAAACACCCAATGGGACAGTTATAGCGTTGCAAAAAAAGACAATTTTAGAGGGTTTTTTTCTTCAATACTTTGCATTTCAAAAAAAAATTCTAAATGTCAGAATACAGATCATAAACTCACACTGCAACTCCCCCTCCCCCTCTCTGATCATCACAGTTCAGAATACAGATCATAAACTCACACTGCACTCCCCCTCCCCCTCTCTGATCATCACAGTTCAGAATACAGATCATAAACTCACACTGCACTCCCCCTCCCCCTCTCTGATCATCACAGTTCAGAATACAGATCATAAACTCACACTGCAACTCCCCCTCCCCCTCTCTGATCATCACAGTTCAGAATACAGATCATAAACTCACACTGCACTCCCCCTCCCCCTCTCTGATCATCACAGTTCAGAATACAGATCATAAACTCACACTGCACTCCCCCTCCCCCTCTCTGATCATCACAGTTCAGAATACAGATCATAAACTCACACTGCACTCCCCCTCCCCCTCTCTGATCATCACAGTTCAGAATACAGATCATAAACTCACACTGCACTCCCCCTCCCCCTCTCTGATCATCACAGTTCAGAATACAGATCATAAACTCACACTGCACTCCCCCTCCCCCTCTCTGATCATCACAGTTCAGAATACAGATCATAAACTCACACTGCACTCCCCCTCCCCCTCTCTGATCATCACAGTTCAGAATACAGATCATAAACTCACACTGCACTCCCCCTCCCCCTCTCTGATCATCACAGTTCAGAATACAGATCATAAACTCACACTGCACTCCCCCTCCCCCTCTCTGATCATCACAGTTCAGAATACAGATCATAAACTCACACTGCACTCCCCCTCCCCCTCTCTGATCATCACAGTTCAGAATACAGATCATAAACTCACACTGCACTCCCCCTCCCCCCTCTCTGATCATCACAGTTCAGAATACAGATCATAAACTCACACTGCACTCCCCCTCCCCCTCTCTGATCATCACAGTTCAGAATACAGATCATAAACTCACACTGCACTCCCCCTCCCCCTCTCTGATCATCACAGTTCAGAATACAGATCATAAACTCACACTGCACTCCCCCTCCCCCTCTCTGATCATCACAGTTCAGAATACAGATCATAAACTCACACTGCACTCCCCCTCCCCCTCTCTGATCATCACAGTTCAGAATACAGATCATAAACTCACACTGCACTCCCCCTCCCCCTCTCTGATCATCACAGTTCAGAATACAGATCATAAACTCACACTGCACTCCCCCTCCCCCTCCCTGACATCACAGTTCAGAATACAGATCATAAACTCACACTGCACTCCCCCTCCCCCTCTCTGATCATCACAGTTCAGAATACAGATCATAAACTCACACTGCACTCCCCCTCCCCCTCTCTGATCATCACAGTTCAGAATACAGATCATAAACTCACACTGCACTCCCCCTCCCCCTCTCTGATCATCACAGTTCAGAATACAGATCATAAACTCACACTGCACTCCCCCTCCCCCTCTCTGATCATCACAGTTCAGAATACAGATCATAAACTCACACTGCACTCCCCCTCCCCCTCTCTGATCATCACAGTTCAGAATACAGATCATAAACTCACACTGCACTCCCCCTCCCCCTCTCTGATCATCACAGTTCAGAATACAGATCATAAACTCACACTGCACTCCCCCCCCTCTCTGATCATCACAGTTCAGAATACAGATCATAAACTCACACTGCACTCCCCCTCCCCCTCTCTGATCATCACAGTTCAGAATACAGATCATAAACTCACACTGCACTCCCCCTCCCCCTCTCTGATCATCACAGTTCAGAATACAGATCATAAACTCACACTGCACTCCCCCTCCCCCTCTCTGATCATCACAGTTCAGAATACAGATCATAAACTCACACTGCACTCCCCCTCCCCCTCTCTGATCATCACAGTTCAGAATACAGATCATAAACTCACACTGCACTCCCCCTCCCCCTCTCTGATCATCACAGTTCAGAATACAGATCACAGATCATAAACTCACAGCTGCACTGCTTTGTGAGCATTTATATAATTACCCACCCAACCCAACCATGAAAGTTCACCCCAAAAAATGCTAGAGATCTTAAATATCATAAAATCTTACCTGTAGTGTGAAGTTTTCGCATTTATTGTGATGAGCTCGTAGCAGTTTGAGTCTCCTCTTGAACCTGTCCAGGTTGTGAGTGTCACTCATCGTTAGCGCGCGCAGCAGAGTGCAAGCGGAGGGCAAGGGGCGGGGCCATCAATTAAGAGCGGTACTTTTGGGCGCTGAAGGTGCAGCTCAAAGTTGTGTTTTTTTATGGATTAATTTAAGGCAGCTTAAAACAATATTAAATTGCTATGTATTACTGCAGTTAACTGCAAATTAATAAATACTACAATTCCTCTCTTAAAAGTAGAAATTAACAATGCACCCTACATTTCACTGTATTTATATCAGTTGTGAAGTATTCAGATATTTTATTTAAGTTAAAGTTCCAGAATGTATAAACTGTTAATAGTCCTGCATTTAAAATTTAACTTGAGAAAAAAACGTATAAGCAGCAAATTATACTTGGTACCAAAAGTATATTCATTATACTCAGTTCAGAATAATGAAAATACTGGATTATATTTTTGATGCATTAATGAAATCTGTTTTAAATTGCAGATTGTAAAGGTGTAGCTAATTTGATTTGGGCTATATTGATATACTATTACTCATGTGAGTGACTAAAAGATGGAATGGGCCACAGCTTTCATTGAACAAGGAAGCCTTGAACATATTTAACGTGAAAAATAGATACTACGAGACTATAGCAATGATACTATGATCTTTTCCTAAACCTTATCATTTTTATGCAAAAACCTGATCTAAGTAGGTAATTGATAGTCATTTGTCAGGCAAACTACACTGATATATTAGTTTGAAATCAGATAAAATGTTTGATTGTGAAGAGTCTCAGAAAAAAGTTAATGTTACATGCTACATTAGTAATTAAAAATTAAAATGTCATCATGGACCGTGTATTTGGGCCCCATGTAGGGTGACCACCCATGCCGCATTTTGCAGGACAGTCACGAAATTGGGAGCTTTTGTCCCACGTCCCATAAGATTTAAGTAGTGTCCTGCATTTCAGTTATGTCGGTGTTATTATTTTTTTCATCCTGATGGCAAATATTTCCAATGAACATGCGCCAATCCCATGGTCGAGCACCATTGGATATTCTCCATTCATTTTAACCAATAAAAAAATGTATTGCAACTTTCAAACACAACTTTCTTTTCACGTTAATAGTTAATTTAAGGCAGTTTCTATGACAAATGTCGAGAGAGCATTATTGTAACGCGAGAGCGGATCAAATGCGCAAGCAGGAATCGCTCCACTCACAGGCAGATTCCGTTCTCGCACAAAACTGGACGCGTGCTCACACGTGTATCACACGTGTCCCACAAAATCACATCTACTGTCCTGCAACAGATCAATAGCCAGGTGGTCACCCTATATTTAGGCCCCAAGTAATAAATTACAATGGAAAAAAGGACCAACCCTAACCCTAATTTGACTCGTTTCATTCAAGGTATGTGTGGGTATAAGACACAGACACCTATGTAAGTGATTCTTGCATAAAAGCTTGAAAAACATTCCCCTCATTCTAGAGACTTGTCATCTTAATATGACACTCAGGGGACCACAGACAATCACCATTTGAAGTTTAAGGCTGATCAGATTGTACTAGAAAAACGTTCACAGGTAATGAAAACCTTAAAGCGATACTCCACCGTTTTTAGAAATAGGGCTTATTCAACTTCTTTCCTACATTTAGATATGTGGGCAAATGCATTTGTGTCTCAATGCATGCATTGTTTTAGTTTGTCAGGGTCGCCGCTAGCTTTGCTTAGCATAATGAATGGAATCCTATGTTGCCAGATAGCATGTCCCGAGTAAAAGTGATCCAAAAAAAAAAAAAAACACTCACCTAATTACTTCTTGTGGCCTGCGTATTCACAACGAGTGAATACGGAAGCCTTAAACTTCAAATGGTGATTGGGAACAAAATAAAATTATGATCAAAGTTATTCAACTAATTATAGAAATAACAATTATTAATTAGGTTTTAATTTAATTCTATAAACTCTAATACTGATCTGCCAACATTGTCTCTCTATGATAAATTAAAATAAGCTGATAACATCACTGTTTACTCCAGAACGACTGTACAGCCAAATCTAATTCTGCTGCAGTATTGTCCTGTTTAACACTGAAGCTGCTCTGACACAATCGGCGCTGGAGAAGAGCGATAGAAATAAAGTTGATTGATTGATTGATTGATTGATTGAACAAGTACAAATACCGATGCAGATTAAGACTAGGCAATTTCCTAGGCAGATATTGATTTGGGACTATATTATGGGGAAGCACAGGCGAAGGATCACCTGGTCTTA
Organism: Pseudorasbora parva; assembly: GCF_024679245.1. Taxonomy (NCBI): domain Eukaryota; kingdom Metazoa; phylum Chordata; class Actinopteri; order Cypriniformes; family Gobionidae; genus Pseudorasbora; species Pseudorasbora parva. The sequence continues at coordinate 530,495 of NC_090183.1, forward strand.
GTACACGATGTAACTACAGAATAGTCAGGTTTTAAATAGGAAAAATATTCTCTTTGAACAATAAAGTCTATGGTCATTTCTGAGCGCGATGCTAATGGTCTAATCCGATTCAATGATGTATGCTAAGCTATGCTAAAAGTGCTACCGCCAGATACAGAGATCGGCTGAATGTATTCAAAAACGGTAAAACTCAGCTGTTTCACTCTAAGGGACTTGGAAAATGAGCCTATTTTCAAAAAAAAGTAGAGTGTTCCTTTAAAGTCCACATGTAGTCAATAATTTATCCTTTAAAACTCATCTTTGATCACCAAAATTACATATTTAAATGTTTTTTTCCTGCAATTTTTTAAATTCATGCATTAAAATAGCTTGAATGTAACTACACCCTTGCCTCATTTAGTATATGTGTATTCATAAATATGCAAATTAGCCTCACCTCCACTCATTCACACCAGCTCAGAGATCTACTCACTCAACTTAGGCCGGAGACACACTGCAAGCGTGGTGTGAGCGTGGCGTTTCTGTTGCGTGACAGCCGTGGGGTGGCTACCTGGCGTTTTCTCTGTCTTTGCACACCAGGAGCGTGTCTGACGCGACGCTGCTGCTATTAATGTACAGGGAAGCCCTATACTTCATGTTAAATATAAATAGATTGCCTATTGATACAGCAAAGACAACGTCGGCAGTAGCCTATTGCCCATACATATCTATGGTATTGACGGCAAAATAGGCTACACAATATTTCATTCTGTATTGACAGTTGCAATATTTCAAAATCGATAATTGTCATTTTTTATTATTGCAATTAGGCCTATATCTGCATTTATGTTAACCTACAGACTTTCAAACATGAAAATGTCATTTATTAATATGTATTCGTGTCAAAATTGCATATAAACATCTTTTCCTATTCTATTTTGCCTGGAGACGTTTCCAACCCGCTCACGTGTCGTGTGAAAAATAGGCTTCTTTTCTATTTGAAGCATGCACGCATTTTCCTCGCGGCTCACGCGCAACGCAGGCAGAATGCAAGCTCTAACCGGTTACTATGGGAGCCGAAATAAAAACACACGCCACGCAGCCGAGACGCTCACGGCACGCTTGCAGTGTGTCCCCGGCCTTACTGTAGTACACACACAGTGATGGGCAGTATTTCAGATACATGCAGGGTTGCCAACTTTTAAGTTCAGGTTGGAGTGAGATTTTTTTGGGGCGGGGGGGGGGGGGGGGGGTAATGCTGTTGATCTTGATTCAGTATCAGTTTATGTCTAGTATATATACTGTACATAATAAGAAAAAATATTTCTTATTATGTTTGTTTTGTTTGTTTTAGCACTAGTTTTTCTTGGGTCAAATTATATGTGCCATTCCTTAATATTCACTTGTGAGTGCTTATAAGTATCATTATTCATTAAAAATATTAGGATGCAAGTTATTCTATTTTTGAAATTTCACATTTAAAGAAATCTAGTGTTTGATCATCATATCTAAATATTTATTAGAATGCAAAGACTGCAATATATTTTTGAGCAACTAGATTAGATACATGGATATTTATTAAAGAGCCATAAGGCACCTAATGGCATTACAAATAAACATTAATATTGTTTAGCCACAAAATGACTCTAATTTGCTTCTTTGAATTGGAATTCTCTATTTTAATATTAATTACTACACTAATTGTAATATAAATATTAGAAGAAATATATACAAATATTAGAAGAAAAATATTTTAAGTGGTCATTTATTGACAATAATTGTTGCACAAATAGTATTTAGTACCAAAAGATCTCCTCAAAATATTCAATAAATATAATTTAATGAGTATGAGTGTGACCAATTAAGGAATACCTGAGGGCTAAATACAAGAATAACATTAATGTTAACAATGTTGAATCTCTATCACTCTCCGTAATGAAACGATCCTGTAAATATGGCTGACTTAATAATCAATACACACTAACACTATGCTGTACTGTTTACCAAAACTTGCAGCAAACATCTATATGGTGAAACTGTTGTGTATCCGCTTAAGCCATTTACATTCATTGGCAGAGCGCTAGAAGTATTGAGCGCTCATGGGCCATGTGACCAGCGCGCGCCGCAGGGAGACGAGAGCTTTTCAACGCCTCTGGCTTTAACATTATGCCACATTAGCGCCAAAACGCTATTTATTGTTTGAATTTCATTAAAACACATTTTTAAAAATTTAAGCTTATAGCTTTGTTTAATATCAAAAGCAGGTTTGGCAATTTGGCGTGAGATTGAGTTGGGCGGAGTGAGAGCGTGACACAGAGCCGAGTCTCACGCCAGATGCGTGAGAGTTGGCAACCCTGTACATGTATTTAAAATACATATTTGAAATACAAAATACTATTTTGTATTTTAAAGCCTTTTGAAAACTGTAATCTAATTTGTATTTAAATACATTTTAAGATGAGTATTTTTGTATTTTCAAAATAGCCAGTCAACCTCTTTTCAGACCAGACACGCCCCTCCCCCAACCCCAGCATTCATGCATGTGAGCCGCAGCTGCTTCTTGACTTTTCTGAAACGGTGAGGATATCATGGTCAATTGTACTTGTTGATTAAAGTAGCTTGTCAGCTGTGTTTGAAGCATTAACATTACTGCATGTTAGGGATGGGTGATGTCATATATAAATATATAAATTGTGAAACGATGAAACGTTTTCTAAATCGTTTACATAGATAGGCCTATCGGGATAAGCAAATATATCTGTGCAGCTTTTAGTGGGCAGGAATAATTGGATTGTTATGGAAAAAGCAGCAATTAAGGGTGAATGAGTTATTGGGTGTGATGTGATTTGTGTTATTATAACTGCCGCGAAAGGAAATTTAAATTCACACTTGCACATTGGCAGGCAGTTTTTGAGACGGAGTGGAGCTGACAAATAGCCCTACACTTTTGACTTAAAGGGATAGTTCACCCAAAAATGAAAATTCTGTCATCCCTCAAGTTGTTCCAAACCTGTGTGAGTTTCTTTGTTCTGATAAACACAAAAGAAGATATTTTGAAAAATGTTTGTAACAAAGCAGACAGAGTAACCATTGACTATCATAATATTGTTTTCCCTACTATGGTAGTCTATGGTTGCTCTATAAAGCTAAAAAATACTCAGCAATGCTGTTGACTTATGAATTTTTCACATGGTTTTTCTTAAAGCATATTAAAAACACCACAAAGATATATAATAAAATTTTTTAGAGGTCTGTTTGAATTCAAAGTTGTTAAAACATTGATAATGATCTGTAATCCTTGTTAATAAATGATACCTTTATGAAAATGTATTTACATTGATGTACCATTGGTAGTTAGTAGCCATGACTATAATAAACAACTATAATAATCATATTTATCTATTGAGCATGGCTGTACTACATCATTACTGTAGTATCCAAGGTAATTTGGTTTTAGTAGTAGTAACCATGAAATATCTAAATAATATCTGTGGTTCTTGTAGTTTTATATGTATTTATATTTAATACATTTTTAAAAGGGCAGTCAAAGAAAACAAATTATAGAAGAAAAGTTGACCTTTGACCTTTTGTCAGCACTATTAGGCAATCGACATTTGTGAAATGTAGTCATAATTATCAGATCAATTGCTGAGTTATGGCCGAAAAAGTATTTTGTGAGGTCACCTTTGACTTTTGAACACAAACTAGGGAACATAGCACACTTAAAGCACTGTTTGTAGATATGCATCTTTATGTTGTATTCATTTGTCCTGTTCTGACAATAGCCTATTGTCATTTGTTTATACGTATATATTTTATTACTGACCATTATACTTGATTACTTAATTACTTGAAAATGTTTTACTTATATTAAGCAATTGCTTATTGCTGTGGTTTACTTTTAAGATGTTGGTCATATTTCCCACCCCAAGCGATCGTGTTATTAAAGATAAATAGCACACCACTGGACCAGCCTTTATTGTAATACCAAACAAGATTCATGCATTTTGTTTGTTTTATTGTCATGTGTGACTATTGTGCATCTAACAACATAATGTGGTTAATGTGGCATCCTAATTATGAAAAAAAATGAAAATGTTCGCAAATTTATGGAAGTAACTACCACAAAATAAAATAAATAATAATTTATTAATAAATAAATAAATAATAATAATAAAAAATGTAGGCTAACGTGTGTGTGTGTGTATATATATATATATATATATATATATATATATATATATATATATATATATATATATATATATATAAAAAAAAAATATGCTAATCCCAGGATTGAGCTATGAATAATACATTTACTAATAATTTGTTCAATTTAAATAAATTCATTTGCTTTGCTAGTAATTTAGTGATTCTGCATTTCCTATGCATAAAGGTCTTAAAAAGTCTTACATTTGACTTGGTGAAACCTGCAGATACCCTGTGTTCATGTTAGTTCACAGTGCATTGACTAATGTTAACAAGATTTTAATTAAGTATTAGTAAATGTTGAAATTAACATTAACAAAGATAAATAAATGCTTTATAAGTGCAGTTAATTAATGTTAACTTATGAACCTTATTGTAAAGTGTTACTATTTTGACTATATACGGGCGCAGTGAACACAAAAAATATTAGGGGGCGATAGAGAGCAAGATGTGTGTGTATTGCCGGGGACATACACACATTTTTTTTCTCATTTTACCATCAATCTGAGGACCTCTCTGAAACCTTGAGAGAAGCCTTTAAATAGTCAGTGGAGGCCATTACAGTGAAAACAAAGTGAGGACCGGCCTAAATGTCCTCACTTTGTAAAAAGGTCCTCACTCCAAAGGTTAAAAACTCACGCTGGTCCTCACAAAGATAGCCATGCAAACACACACACACACACACACACACACACACACACACACACACACACACACAATAAAGCTGTAAAAAAAATATCCAGCGTTCACCTTTCTATTTAGTTTAATATAAAGTAATAAATATATAAAATTACATAAAAAATTCTAAAACTTAAATTCTCAACGACACTAAGGGTGCGTCTCAATCTGCTCCCTAGTTCACTAGTCAGGGCACTGATAGTCAGGGAGTCAGCCCATTGACTTATGTCCTGATCAGTGCCCTGACTAGTGGACTAGGGAGCAGATTGAGACGCAGGGAATAAAAACGGCATTGATATTGACGCGCATGCGCGCCTCCGTCATTCGTCGTCTTTCCCGCCGCAATGATGGACAATCACAGGTAAAGTTTGTCATCTATATTTCTGAGGAAAATGTAGTAAATTCTCACGTGATAAACTGTGAAATTGTGTTTGTTTTGTTTGACGCTACTAGCTTTTGTCGACGTTACTTTGAGTTAAAACAATTGAGGCTTTAAATCAGCCGTTAATGGCGATTCCTCGGACCTGTGCGTCAGATAATGGCGATTCCCCGGGACCAAGGCTGTGCGATATTAAAGAAAAGTGCGGTTAAATAATGCGACATACGATACGATATTGCTATTAGTGTGTAAAATCTTTTTAAATTATATATTACAAATATTTAAAAACTAAGATTGATACCATTTAACGTTGTGTTTCACATTCTCTTTGGGAAAGTAACCTGCTGTGTTTTAGCAAAAATTTATATCACAAATCTGACCATAATTTTAACATCAATGTAAACAAACAAAAAAAATTATGCAAATATTTAACTACCAAAAATAGGTTGGATGACATGGTAATGTATAGTTATATCGACCTAACACTTAACATCAAAGAAGCTGAGTGATGGACGATTATTTGTGTTATTTTAATTTATATTTTGTTATTAAAAATAAGAACTGAAAACAGTCTTCACATGAATTAAATCTACACTGATACTTCATAACGCTACAAAGGTTATTCAGCCGAGAGCACTGAGTGATTTTCTCTTTCTTTTGTTCTTTTGTCTGTCACTTTAAGAGCTAATGCACGGATCCTATTGACACACATTCGGCTTCTTCCTCAGCTGATATCGTTCACATAAAGCATAACCGACTGGGTTTACATTAATACTCAAGACAGACATTTTGACATTACTGTGTGTGTTTTTGACAGTTTGAGTGTGTAACAAGACACGAAACAGAACTGAAGAGATCACAGGCTTTCTGAGAGATTCGGTGTGTGTGTGTCAGACAGTGCCAGATTGTAAGTTGTTGTTTTCGCAAGTTATTGCATTTAATAACTCTTTTTAATATCAAGCAAGTCCCATAAGTAATAATAATGCGTTCGATTTTTATAGCGCGTTTCAAGTAGGGCTGGACAATAATTCAATATCAATATATATCGCGATATAATTTTTTTCAATAACGGTGATATGATTTTTAAACACATTTCCGATATTTCGATATGACTGACGTTCAGGGCGCATGCCATCAGAAAGAGCAGAACACGATTGGCTTCTTGCGTGATGACGTAGGCCTACACCACGGACACGCAGCCAGCCAGTGCTCAGCAGTAGTAGGCTGATAGATCAAACGCGGCACGTTTTAGCTACAAAGAGAGTTTCCCTGACCGCAACACAAATGTGACTGAACGAGCTTCCACAAGTAAGGAGAAATAAATAGTTGATAAGAGAAGAAAGACTAACTTTCTTTAGTGGCGTGGAAGTGGTTCGGCTATCTAAAGCACTATTCGCATGGGATTAGTATTATCTAGGGACCTCTGTGATTTAGAAATTACTCCCCCACATCTGAGTTTTGCGTGGCGCATTCGCACGGGATAAGCAAAGCCTGTGATTTTACTCGAATTTACTGACTTCTCCCGGATATGATGTTCGTTATAGATAGCTGTATGAAATCATAAACAGGCATCGATATCGTTTTGATTATTTTACAGTAGCCTAATAAATAAATATAATTTCGTTCAGTTAGCGAACAGACGCCATGAACTGAGCTCAGACCAGTCGGCAGGAATCAGATTTCATTTATCACGAGTAGGAAGCTGACAATATACGGCGGAAGATTCAGTTTCAAAACTAAATGTAAAAGCGCCCATTTAAACAAAATTGTCATTGTACTATACTGTTCTGTTATGTTTTTCATTCAGAACAGTATTGATGTTAATATTAAACACACCATTCAATCAGATTACTCTCAAATTGATACTCATTCTAAAGTGAAAGTATAATCCGTGTGGGCGCGGCTGCACGGGAATGACTGAACAGTGCGCATTATGAATGCAGACTTTATTCTTCGTGAAAGATAAAGATAGAAACGCTCACAGGGAGAAAAAAAGCTTGCAAAAAGTATATACAATCCGCCTAATCCTGGCCAAATCACAGAGATGTCGATTCGCACGGGACTAATGTTATCACAGGACCTCGGTGTTCGGCGAAATATGGTAGGTAGGCTAATTTGCGGGGGAATTTTTACTTTACAAATTACAGACATGGCCGATTCGCACGGGATTAAGATCACAGACATTCTCTGCAATTATTACAAATCACCAGAGGTCCCCAGATAATACGAATCCCGTGCGAATGGGGCTGATATTAAACTTGTGCCGGAGAGGTGCCGACTAGGGGTGTAACAATACATCGACATAGATGCATCAATCTAATGTCTAACAATACGATGCCAAGCGTTACAAATAATCCATGTAGACTATTTATGTAAAGAGGCAAGTGGCACATTTGTTTTAATACTTTCCACATTTGCACACAATGTCATGTATTAACACCAATGCGTTCATTCTCGTTTAAATTACCTTTCAAAGCTTGTGAAAGACGGTCAGACATGGCTTCACGAAAATGTATAATTTTCTCGTGTTTAAAGCCTTGCAAAAAGCAGCGTGCACTCATCTCAAACAGAGCACAAATAGGCCACTGAATTGAGTCTTATTTTATTTATTTTTTTGTGCTTCAGTAGATAAAGGTATAGTTTTGCATAAAAGGAGAATATATCGCTATGAATCGTTCTTCACTGAAATTTAAAACTTAAAAGAAAATGCTCAATAAACTGCGTCTGCGAAGTGAGTCTTGTTTATTTGATGGTGATTTCACATTTCTTGTTCGTATAAAGGCTAAATACAAATAAAAGGTGAACATTAATTTATTTGTACCGTTTTTATTTCTAAAATATTATATAGTTTTATAGGAGGAGGTTTCATAGACTTGGCAAATTAATTTGTCAGAAGTTTGTAGGTACAGAAATCCTTTGTGGCAGTTCTTGGTAGTTTTTCTAAAGCTTTTATATAGTTCATATCGATATCGAAATTATATCGTATCGACCAAAATTAAGAAATATATCGTGATATAAATTTTGGCCATATCGTCCAGCCCTAGTTTCAAGGCACTCAAAGCGCTTTACATAGAATGGGGGAATCTCCTCAACCACCACCAATGTGCAGCATCCACCTGATGATGCGACGGCAGCCATATTGCGCCAGAACGCTCACCACACACCGGCTGATTGGTGGAGAGGAGACCGAGTGATGAAGCCAATCAGGATATGGGGATTATTAGGAGGCCATGATGGACAGGGGCCAATGGGCAAATTTTGGCCAGGATGCTAAATCATGTCATGAGCCCAGTCTATTCTCTGCTATACGTCGACCTAAAATGTACACTTTTCACAATGTTGAAGGAGCCTATTAAAATCATTCAGATACTGCGTCACGTGGTGCTGCGATATTGCGATATGAACATTTGCGATATGTTGATAATTACGATATATTTGATGTGTTCAGAGAGCAGGACTTTCCTCTAAATGATGCGCTCCAGGAGGTCCTGCAGCAGGGGGCGACGCGTGCACAGGAGCTTAGAGATGCACAGCACCAGCTACATGCGCTGCAGGTACACACACACACACACATTAGGGCTGGGCAAAAAAAAATTGTTTTCCGATTAATCGTTTTTTAAAAATCTGGTCGTTTCAGAATCGATTCTCAAAGGCCACGAATCAATGTTTTTTTCATAGTAATTTCCGCTAACATTGAACATAAGATTAAAGCTGCCCTAGAATGATTTGAATCAATATGTTAAATTGTTCTCTGATATCTACATAGAGGGTGTGTGGTTTATTTAAGGGCAAAAATTTTCCGGATACAGTTTTACAGGTCCATTTACAACCCTATTAATTGTCCCTAGGATGTAATGCTCTGTTTTTGCCTTATTTTGAAGAGTCATGAATATTAATGTTGAGCCCTGCTCTGATTGGCTTATTTCAGCAGCTCAGCAGTTCAGTGAAGCGGCTCGTGAGTCCTGACAGAACACAGACCGACTGAACGACACTTTAAGCAGAACATCTCAAATGGAGATTGATCAAATGCTGACTACTTGTTTATTGTGCACGAGAGAGAGAGAGAGAGAGAGAGAGAGAGAGAGCGAGCACGAGTGTGCATATGGTTGCCAGATTGTACATGTTTAGGTAAAACACCGGATAGTATATGTGTTCTAATCACAGAAAAGCTCTGATTTAATTACTGAAATCTGGCAACCGCACAAATGATCTTCATTTCCCAGACCTGCCAACATGTACGCATTTTTCGTACTCAGCACGCATTTTGACTCTTAAGTACGCTTGTACGATTCGCTGCTCTCTCGGTACGCATTTTGTTGCATCTCGCATTTCGCCGGTTTCAGTGCAATCCATGACGTTGATTCTGCCACTGAGCCACAGTGTGTAAAGCTTTCGGCCAATCAGAGCGCTTCATTTTAACCCTCCGCCCATCTGCCCCTCCTAGTCAAATGCTTCGCGCCCGCACGTGTTCAGGGACTCAAGCAGGCCGGCCGGATAACTGCATGCCACGGCTGAACCGCCTCATAGAGATGCGCGGTTGGCGGTAACAACCGCGAATCGGGCTGATGACGTGACGGAATATTATATTTTAATGAAATTAAGGGCGGGTGGCAGTTGAACCAATCTCATGAAAAATATATATAAACATTGTTAAATATTGTTACAGCGCCTGGTAATAATATTAGGCCTACATCTCGTAGATGAGACTGCCTGGGTTATTTTGTTATGATATTAGTCTAGTTATATTTTAAAACAGCCAGTCATTGGAGCCATTCATTCGAGGAAAAGGCATTTAAAACATAGACAGATTATGGAGTTATATCAAATGACATCGGGGAATGGCAGCGCGAGATGTTCAGAAGAATGCAAGAGCTAAACTTCTACAAGCTCAATAACATCCACAGCAAAAAAAAAGAAGGTAAGAAACATAGTCGGAAAGCTTTGCCCAATTAAAAATGTGAACATGCACGTTGCACTGTTGTGCGGTGGACTTGCAGCGAATTTCAGTGAATGAATAGAGTAAGCGTTTTAATATCGTTGCTCCATAGTTTGTTTCTTGTATGATTGTTTGGCCTGCTGGTATAAAATAATTTGCACTATCTGCCTGAAAAAGACACGCTCTCTTTTCGATTCAGTCAAAATTACCGGTTTAATTTCTTCAGGCTCGCCCTAGTCGTCACCCTGACATGACAGCGCGTAGAGTTAAATAGCCTATAATGTCAATGACTTATTTTATTTAAGCTTTCTTTCTTTTTGCAATAGGCATTAATTAGCAGTGGGCTAAATAACAGCATGTTGAAATTATGTGCCAAATTACGTTTTTTATTACAATGATAAAATTGTACAGTAGCCTATTCAGGTAAGGTCAGGTTTGCTGATGTGCCTTTTATTTAGGCTATTTATTTATTTATTGTTGTCCCTGTGCGCCGGAGACGGAGATTACTGCTGATATTCTGGGGATACAATGTTAGCCAATAGCTCATGCTTTGGTGAGGTAGTCAGGTTTTTTGCGTTCATTTTTATTTCCTGTGCAGTACAGGCTCTTTTTTTTTTGTATATGACAGTGTAAACAGTTCAAAAACTCTTATTTAAAGGCTTACTGTAGGCCATAACGTTAGTCAATTGCATTAGTTTGCAAGAAGGATCAACTGTCAAATTAAACCTCAACCATGACTGTTGACATATGAAAAGTCCTCCCGTCTCCTGCACAGCCTAAACATGACGCGTGTTATGAGTAGGGCTGCACGTTTTCAAGTTTTTCATTAACCGTTAACCGAGGCCCTTAGCGGTTAATACTCGGTTAACCATAGTGTGCGTCAGGGTTATTATTAGTTTATTAATTTGACGACCGCCATCTCCGTAGTGAACGCGCCTTTAGAGAGAAATGCACATCATGGATTACCTAATCAGAGAGTAGCCTATTTCTTTTCGTTTTAAATTGTTAAAAGACATTTCAAGTTTCTTAAGATATATTTCATGTCTGTGAGGCGTACGCTGAGTTTCGTTAAATTAGGATGAGATGCGCTCCAGTTCACGAGCAACCTCGCCTGCATGATTAGGGCATGTAGTAAAATATGCAGAAACGATTCCCACAGCGTTTGACTCGCGCGGCGGAGCCTCTCCCGGCAGAGAGTTCAAGCATCTGTGGACTCGTTCCTCCAGCTCTGGCCATCTTGCTTTCAGTCCGCGATTAGCTTTCTTGTTTTCTTCATTACAGTTAAAGTAACGTCTGCTTTTCGCCAGTCCCTCACAAGTTTCTCACTTCAAACTTTCTTTCTTCTGCTCCGCTATGCACAGCGTGCGCGGCTCCCGCTCTGCTTCTGCCCTAATGCGACTGATAGTCCAGTGCGACTTAGGTTATTTTCCTCTTCATGACGCATTTTTTGACTGATGCGACTCATACTCCGGAGCGACTTATAGCCTGAAAAATGCGGTAAGCACTGCATTGCAATACTTACATTTTGCCCCGTCACTGGGAGCGCTCTGCCGGTCTCTTTTGGTGCAAAAATATATTACAACTAAATTCAAAGCACGTCATTGACGCCACTTAACCGAGCAAAATGTTTCACTCGGTTACGCAATTTTTAACGGTTAATCGGTCAGCCATGGACACCCCTAGTTATGAGAGCCGTTTTTGCTATCCTTGAGTATTCGGCTCCGTCAGTTCCGCCTGACAATGAACATGTTTGGATAGATGCAAATGTTGGGGGCGTGCATATTAATGATCCCCAACGCTTGCGTCACGGTTGGGTTTATGTTGA
>NC_090183.1:545000-677500 GCF_024679245.1 Pseudorasbora parva
CTAGTAAATGTTTAGATGTTTGGACTAGAAACAAGACAAAAATACTGAGTAAGAAGAGCGTTTTTTGTAGGGGTGTAACGACTCATCTTCTACATCGATGAATCGATTTTTTGTTTTGTTTATTTGAATAGGGACAAGTTTGTCACGTAAACACGTTACATACTACAACAGTTTAGCCGAAGCTAATTCTCAATGTCCGTCCCTAGCCTTTACAAAAATTAAACAATACACAGTAAAATTAAACAAAATATTACAATATAGAACAAAATCAACAAAGCTGCCAATCAGTGGTCACATATTTGACTTCTGATTAAAGTGGCTTTGAGTTTGTGTTTAAAAATGACCCAGTTTGACTCTCCTTTAAGTTCAGTAGTCAAACAATTCCAGACCTTTGTGCCTTACAGAGAAAACCGATTGTTTTATATTCCTATAGTGATTTATATTCCTATGATCCAACACATTGATCTGTGCTCGGCAAGTTGGCCTTCCGCATGACATATATCGATCTAATATTGTTTTAAAAGGCAATCAATCGATTGTATCAATAATAGGAAATAACGCATTTGATTTAAGCACGTCAGACTTTATCTGGATGTTTTTTCTTAGCCCTTTTAATGATAAAGGCGTTAAACTCAGTCTGCCTATATGTGACGTCAGCCGCACGCGCCAGCAGCCGCAGCGCAAAGAAAACAGAACATAACACTGACAGGATTGGCCTTAACAGCGGAGGACAGAGAAGCAAACGAGAAATGATCAGGCCAGCATCGCGGTCCAGTGTGAGGAAACACTGTAGTAAAGAGGGAGATGTTCTTAATAAGGCGCTCGCTGTTTGCAGTAGCAGCAGGTTCAGCCTCGGCTCATTAAACCTGAAGAGATGTTGGTTGCACTTCATTTTAGATATTAATATTATATTTGTATTATTTTTATGTTGAAAAACAACAGCAGAAGTAGCAGGTAAACCTACTGTTAATTAAACCTGAAGAGATGTTAGTTTCACCTTATTTTTGATATTAATATTGCTGAAAAACAGCAGAAGTAGCAGCAGTAGTGTGCTGGTTGCACTTATTGTACTTTTATATATTGAAAATGAGAGCAGAAAAGGTTAACTTCCTCATAATTCAAGCTGAACTGTTGGTTCCACTTTATTCAAATAAAATGTGAACACATTTGCCATTAATTGTTTACTTGTTTGTTTATATCCATAAATAATTGATATCTGATTCCCTTAAAAGAAACAACAGGAATCTAGGAAACTTCACCTGCTCGTGTTTATTTCAGTCTCACTGATTAAAATTTTTGGCTAAAAAGTTACTGAATCGATTTCAAGTCACTGAATCGTTTCGGATCGGATCGTTCTAAATGAACCAATATCGTCCTTGAATCATATCGACAACATCAAATCGTGATACGAATCGAATCGTTGTTAAAACGAATCGTTACACCCCTAGTTTTTTGCAGTGTATCGTAAACAGCCCAAACGAGACCCAGCCCTAGAGACGAGTCAGCTGATGGATGATGTTTTTCTCTGGGCTCAGATCCAGCAGCGCAGGTGTGAAGCGGTCCTGAAGCGACTCCGCTGTCAGCTGATGAAGGCTCAGGCTGGACACTGGCAGCTGCGAATGGACATCACACACCTGGAGCAGCAGGTGCAGGAGCTCCGGGCCCAGCTGGAGGAGCGGCGCTGAAGCAGAAATACAGGTGAGAAAGCTCAGTCAATAATGAGCCTGATGTTGATCTGCTGACCCCCAGGGCGTCATAGGTGTGTGTGTTTCTTCAGGAGAACACAGATGAAGATGTTTAACTCAGCCGTTGCTGTGTGTCGGTCATATAATGATGTGAATGGGGAACAATTCTAGGAGAGTTAAAAACACACGCTTAAGCCCTATTCGGACGGGATTAGTAAAGTAATCCCGGTAAATGGTAAAGTAATTTTACTTCAGGTCGTCTGTAATATTAATGGCCAATTCGTCCGGGATAAGACATCTCAGTAAAACTAGCAGAAGTGTGAGGATTAACTCGCTTTACACACCACAGTAACCTCAGTCGTCATGTGTGTATGACGTTGCTGTTATCACGTGAGCAAACACACATGAGCGCCAGTCTGAACTCCATCTACCACATAATGTGTGTTTGAATAAACAGTTAGATGCAGTGTAACGATTCTGATTGGATTGTGTTGGTAATAGAGACTTTCCTAGAGCTAAAATAAGTGTTGTGCCTCTACACTGCAAAAAAATGCTTTTCTTACTCAGTGTTTTTGTCCTGTTTTAAGTCAAAATATCTAAACAATTATTTCATTAAGAAACATTTACTACACAAGCAAAAGTAATTGTCTTGTTTGGGGGGAAAATTACTCAAAATTGAGTTAGTTTTTGCTTAAAATAAAGATAAATAATCTGCCAATGGGGTGAGAAAAATAATCTTGTTTTCTGTTTGAATTAAGATTATTTTTCTCACCCCATTGGCAGATTATTTATCTTATTTTAAGCAAAAACTCTCTTCATTTAGAGTTATTTTTCCCAAAACAAGACAATTACTTTTGCTTGTCTAGTAAATAATTCTTGTTTTAAGAATTTTTTAGATGTTTGGACTAGAAACAAGACAAAAATACTGAGTAAGAAAAGCTTTTTTTGCAGTGTATAAGTGCTTTTGATCTTCCTTTTGCTTTAAATGATATGCGGAAAATACTGGAGGTTTGCCACAGAGTTGTCCATCCACCTACAACACAACCGAATGCTTCAAGCGCCTCAAAGCTTGCAAAATGCACTTTTTTTATTTTTAAAGTGGAAATGACGGGATTTTACCATACATTTTATACAGCGGATCTATTTTTATGAACGGGATTAGTATTATCCAAGGTCATTTTTCCGGACCTTTTTACAGAAGGTAAAAGTCACTGTAATCTTTACTGACGTTGTCCGTAATGACTACCGAGGTGGCACATTCAGACGGGACTAAAATCACAGAGAACCTCTGGTAATAATTACTTTCCCCCCACGTCCCCATGTTAATCTAATCCAGTCCAATAGGGCTTTAGACAACATGCACAAAGAGCTTGTGGCTCATGACAGACACAAAACCATCAGTTTGTGTGAGAAATCGTAAAAACGAAATCGTATTTATATCATTTTTTTCCTCAAATACAACGCTCGTATATCCCATATCCACTGCGTGTATTATTGACCTTACCGCAGGTGAAGCGTGTGAAGGCTGTTGGATATAGTGTTGTATTTGGGGTAAAAAATAATATAAATACGGCTTGATTTCTCCCACAAACTGATGGTTTTGTGTCTTAAAGGCACAATATGTAATGTTTCAGCATTAAAAATATAAAAGATCACTATATCTATGTTATATATTTTTTAAAGTTGTGTGTTTACATTATCCCGACAGTTCCAATTAACTTCTAAATCCAGAGAAATTAATATTTTAATTCGAAGACACGGAGCGTGTCTTTATTTCTGTTATGTCGCCCGTCTTTCACGTCATATCCACGTTTGCGTCTTGCTTCCTGCGAACTCGGCGGAACCGCCAAACTCAAAGAGGAACACTGACAGACAGTATAAGGGGAACACCCGTATAAAAAAGTCTGTACGATAATGGATCATGACTACTCTTTGCCTGTACGTTTTGCCAGCTCAACAAAGCGCAAACGTACGGGTGAAAAAAAATGACCCGAGAAGATTTTGGGACAGTAGAAGAAGCAAGAGACGTGTAAACCTTGGAGAAGCCTTTGAAAGATGGCGAAATCTTCGTGACAAGCTCGGACTGCAGAGAGATGCTGATCTCACTTGCGTTTTAATAAACAGGTAATTTAAGTAACCATTCAGCTAACATAATAATCATATAATCAGAACATGCTGTATGTTTGCATATTGCATAGCGATCTTGACCACATTGAGACGAGTTTAGCTGAATACGTATAACGTTACATTTTATATTGTATCGGCTTTTCAAACAGGCGGATTCTGTGTTTTTGGAGACTGAAACTGAGACTTTTTAAAACTGATTCAAAAGTATATTTCTATCCGTATATTTGGTGACACGATGATGTCATGTGTAAAACGCAGATGGACTAGCTATTGTTGGTTTTATATGTAGCTGGAGAAAGTAACGTTAGCTTCATAAGGTAATATGCCACTATCTTGGTCAATTAATATAAGGTGACCGTCACTTTTATCATATGTTAATACTAGCTACATATAATATTGATTTAATAATGATCTACTTATTCATATATCTCTGAGTTCCAAAATAAATGTTTATTAGAATGATTGATGAACGTGGGGAGCGACACAGCGCGTGTTCCAATGAACAACGTATTGCTGGTGCTGGTTCTCTCATTTACTGTTTTATGTTGGTAATGATAAACTAAATTGAAATGTATTTCCTTATTGAACAGTTGATATACAGAATGTTCGACAATCGCGGATGCCATGTCAACATATCTATAATTTGAGTAACTCAAATTATGATGCGCGGTTAATATGTCAACATAGCCTACCAACTTATAGGTGTGTTGGCATAGCGACCGCCCGCACAACATTCTGTCTCACACATTATCTAACGTTACTGATAAGTTTGTTAAGTAACGGTAGCTCGCTGCTATTTCATTAGATTGACATTACATAAAGTGAAAAGCCGTAACTAAACTTAACAATAATAGAGATGTTATATAACAATCAATTACCTTGTCAGTGAACATGTTTTCTGCTGGAGATGCCAGATTCGCTGGTTGACAGTGGCAATAATGACAACAACTCCCATGAGCACACGCACTTTCCCGACGTCATCAAAGTACGTCTGTTGTTATTATTTTGAATGAGTGACCCCTAGTGGCCAAAAGTTGCATACTGCACGTTTAACTACTTTATAATAAAAACCTTTTCTATAATAAAAACCTTTTCCTGACACAGGAAATTGCATTTAAAAAAATAATAATGGTATTTCAGTGAAACCCGGTGGCTAGTTGCGATACTGCGCCTAAACAAAATCTCATGGGAACTTACATTTTTGTGATATCAACTTCAAATTTGGAACGCAAATTGATTAGACATATGGCTTTGATTTGATAGTAATTTTAAAGTACAAATTATTTTGTAACATATTTTATATGAAATATGTAGTACGGTATATTTGATTTACAGTAAATTTAAACTTGCGTAATTTTTTTAATAATTTTTTGAAGTGATTTCACTTGAGCAATACTCCGCTGACTGTCTTCTTTAGAGTGAGAGCTTATGTCTAGATTCCAAAGCATTCTTGAATTGCAACCATTTAAGTTTGGATAGTGAATTTTCATGTATATTCGGCCGAATGAGGAATCTACAATATATATCTATGATCGCTCCAGCTTGACCTCAGACGGCAGTAATAGCGGATGGGAACACTAGATGAGATTCGCCTGATATGAGGTAAAAATATCATAAAAACTGTTGATGTTCTCTCAGAAACCGATCGGTTCGTGTCTTAAGACATCAGTGTGTCGTCACGAGCAGCAGGGTGTGTGTGTGTGTTGTCTAAGCGTGTGTTTTTAACTCTCCTAGAAGTTCCCCATTCACATCATTATATGACCGACACAACAACGGCTGAGTTAAACATCTTCATTAGTGTTCTCCTGGAGAAACACACACACCTATGACGCCCTGGGGGTCAGCAGATCAACATCAGGCTCATCATTGGCTGAACTATCGCTTTAAACCGCAGGCTGAAGCTGACATCATCAGACCTGATCCGCTCTAGAATCTGATTGGTCAGCAGAGCTTCAGGTGTTAAACCGCAGGTCAGGACTGCTCGAGTTCAGTGGAGGCTAAAATCAAAATAAAATGCACAAAATATAATTTTTTACAAGAGGAAAGACTGAAGTCATGTTCATATTTTACAATGTCAGTGTTCAATAAAACCTCAAATCAACATTTCATAGCAAGTGTTCTCCATCATCAGACCTGATCCGCTCTGATTGGTCGGTGGGAGTTGCTGAGTCACCCAGGAATCACTCACCTTTTTTTAAAATTGGATATCAATACATAGACAAAGAATGAGTCAGTCATAAAGTAGAACAAACAAACAAGGAAGGAAGGAGGGAAAAAAATAATACAAGACGGGTATAACGAATCAGAATAATCACATCAGAGAAAAAATAAAAAGACTTGCATATTTGAATTGTTTTTAAAGCCGTTTGATTACATGAGTTAGCGATAGTCCCAAAATAATGTTGAACTTCAACAAGCAAAACATGAAATAGAATCACTCACCTTTAGACTCAACATTTCGCTGTGACATCATCAGACCTGATCCGCTCTAGAATCTGATTGGTCGATGATTTTTTGGCATAAATCTATTAATCAACCTCAGTCCTGATCAAAACTACTAAATGTTAATAAAAGTACAGAAGTATTTGTTTTCAAAAGTAAATGTCCTTCTTTATGTCGCCGCATTATTGTATTATAGTTGTATAAATGCACATTATGCCATCATGGTTTAAGCCAGTCAGTGACGCTCCATCTGACACACTAGCAGACGACTAACTTAAACTCATTTAAATACTTGTAGAAAAGTTACAAAGCTGCTGTCACTTTAAGGCCGAATGCACGGATCCAATACACTGATACACATCTGATATTCTCACACTGTTCACCTTCACTGAAGACAGAATCAACTTTGTTTATGTGAATCCTCCACTAAATGAGCATTTGGACATCCGTCTTCTTCCATTTTGCTCTAAACTATAAATCAGTGTTTAATAAATGCTGTGAAATCATTGAACTTCACGAGACTCTACAAGAGTGATTCCTGAAAGGCTTTCTGCAAAAACCCAAACACCTTTTAAAGAAGAAAAAAATCATCACTGACTTTCAAAGCTGCGACAGAAACGACTTTCCACTTCGAGGACCTTGATAGAAATGTAGTGGAGTAAAGAGGACGATATTTGTCTTTCAGATGGAGTGAAGTTAAAGTCAGAAGATTACAGAAAAAATAATACTCCAGTAAAGCACAGAGACTCAAACAGTGAACTTCAGTACAGGACTCGAGTAGATGAGCTGAGGGACTGTCCAGATCTGCAGTCTTGGGCTTGTCAAATATCAGGAACAGCATTGGCTTTGATGCACTGGTAGTGTTTGTGCAGGCAATGTTTTCTGCCCCATTGACCTCCATTATAACCAAAGCCATGGCACCATATAATCATGCATTCTTGATTGTTGGTGTTTTTCCCCGGTTGGGAAGAGGTCAGGTGTGTAATGTTTACCGTTGATCACCAGGTGGCACCATTAACCCTTTAGAGCGGCTGTGCTAAAGAACGCTTCATTTCTGGCTGATAGTTTTGACCACTGGCAGATCTCATGGTTTATATGGAATATACTGATCATGATGAATATTTCGCCCAGAGACACGTGACGTCTTTCTCCGTTCCACAACACATTCCTGCATCATCTCTAAATATGTATTTTATATCAGTTATAACGATCTCATTGATTCACAAGCATCCGAATCTCATTAATATCAGCATCTGCTGCATATTAGAGCTGATTTTCCAACATATTCTCACTATGAGCCACAGAAGCCTGATGATGCTCAATATGCAAAACGTACATTTATTAAATATTAGAATATATATTTTGTCGAAAAGTTCAATAAATTTAACAATCATTGCACACATCAGGTTTAAAAGGGTTAAAGATGAGCTGATGGTCAGTCTGAGGAAAAAAGACCAACTCAGGGTCAGCAGTCAGACGACTCGAGCACACACACACTCATGCATACACACACGCACACACATACACACGTTCATGCATACACACACACATAGACACACACACGCTCATGCATACACACGCTCACGCATACGCACACACACACGCTCACGCATACACACACGCACACACATACACGCTCATGCATACACACACGCACACACATACACGCTCATGCATATACGCACACACGCTCATGCATAAACATACACGGTCACGCATACACGCTCACGCATACACACATACACGCTCACGCATACACACGCACATGCAAACACGCACACGCTCATGCATACACACGCACATGCAAACACGCACACGCTCATGCATGCACACACACACATGCAAACACGCACACGCTCATGCATACACACGCACATGCCAACACGCACACGCTCATGCATACACACGCACATGCCAACACGCACACGCTCATGCATACACACGCACATGCAAACACGCACACGCTCATGCATATACACACACACACATGCAAACACGCACACGCTCATGCATACACACGCACATGCCAACACGCACACGCTCATGCATACACACGCACATGCAAACACGCACACTCATACACACATGCTCATGCATACACACGCACACACATAAACGCTCATGCATACACGCACACACGCTCACACATACACGGTCACGCATACACACGCACATGCAAACACACACATGCAAACACGCGCACGCTCATGCATACACACACACATGCAAACACACGCACATGCAAACACGCACACGCTCATGCATACACACATACATGCTCACGCATACACACGAACATGCAAAAACGCACACACACTCTCATGCATACAAACGCACATGCTCATGCATACACACGCACACTCACACACATGCACACGTGCGCTCATGCATACACACGCTCATGCATTCTCTCTCACACACACACACACACGCATACACACTCACAGACTCATGCATACACACACACACACGCACGCACAATCATGCATGCATACACACACATGCATATATACTCACACACACTCGCGCACACACACAATCACACACACTGAGTGAAAATCTGAACTAATAAACATCACCAATCTGTCCCCAGATTATCCGCAACTCCTTTATATTTCATGTTCTCTGAAATATCTAATTAAACATGTCCTCGTTAGCGCTGGATAAACCCAGGCTCATCACTCATGTGATTGTGTTGACATATTAAAGCTTTTTCCAATGGGAGTAAATGTTCTATAAATCCGGGGAATGATGTATGAATAACGTTTGGAGTGTGTGGAGATTTCTGACTCAAACTCACGCCTTTACAACACACTCACTGAAGCGCACCCACACACACACACACCAACTGAAGCACACACACACACACACACGGAAGCGCACCCACACACACTGAAGCACAGACTGAAATCTGCAATCAAACACTGAACTGTGATGTTATTTTACAGGAGACACTAGAGAGCAGTGGATGGACACCAGCTTTCATTTCAGGGTCATTTATTACAGTCAATGTGCAGCTGCATGACGTCACATCGTTTGAAGGAAACATGCATGTACTGTGAGGTCAAGGGTCACGATCACTGACCGGCGCGATGGACTGTAAGGCAAATAACTTAAAATCGTTCATGTGTCCGTTCTCACCGCGAAACAGTCCCACAGGTCAAAGTTCACGTTCGCCCTCGTTTGGTCGTATTCACATGTGGTCGACTACAAAGTGCTCATTTATATAATACAGCAACGAAAATAAAAGCATCATAAAAACCGTCTGGCTCCGCAGCACTGATTGTCTGAGGCGGTGAAGCTCGTGTGGCGTTTGACAGCAGTGTGTGTGATGAAGTTCATGCTGGAGTCTGTTCACAGTATAGAGACAGAGCGTATTTAGGCCACGCCCACTAACCCTAAGCGTCTTTAGGACACGCCCACCAACCCCTAAGCATGTTTAGGACACGCCCACCAACCCCTAAGCATGTTTAGGACATGCCCACCAATCCCTATGCGTATTTAGGCCACGCCCACACCTGGGGGTTGGCACGACAATCCAACGCTCTCCATTGACTTTGTATTGCGTGAGGCATCTTGTCATTTCAGACTTATTACAAAAACAGAGAACAATGTCTAAAAGCTGATATGTGACGAAGTGAGCAGCAAACAAGCTAAAGAACACAGAACTACGGTTGTATAAGCTGTCGACCCAAAAGACGAGCGTTTAAGGAGACGAAAGTGGACACAGGCAATGAGACGTGAAGCTTCATCAGGAGGAATGGCTCCGTTTTGGGATCCGGACACTCAGTGTGTCTACGTGTGCAGTAAACATTCTGTCACATATCCAGATGTCAGCTTTATATCTGATATTTGCCGTCTCTTATCACGTTCCCCTCCAGTGGGCGTAGCTCTCAGAGTAATATAACAGGTTGAACTCCGTCTCATTCACTTTTATGCCTTTAAACGCTTGTTTTTTGGTCAACAGCTTATAAACACTTCTGGGTTTTTGGTTCTGTGTTCTTTAGCTTGTTTTCTGTACACCTCGTCACATCAGCTTTTAGACATTGTTAGTTTTTTTGTAATAAGACAGACATAACAAGGAGGCACTTCATGCAATAGAAAGTCAATGGAGATGGCTGGTTTGTTCTCCAGCAGAGGTCAGGCGGAGGCCCCGGGTCAGCAGAGGTCAGGTGGAGGCCCTGGGTCAGCGGAGGTCAGCAGGGGTCAGGCGGAGGGCCCGGGTCAGCAGGGGTCAGGCGGAGGGCCCGAGTCAGCAGGGGTCAGGCGGAGGGCCCGGGTCAGGTGGATGGCCCAGGTGAGCAGAGGTCAGGCGGAGGGCCCGTGTCAGCAGAGGTCAGGCGGAGGCCCTGGGTCAGCGGAGGTCAGCAGGGGTCAGGCGGAGGGCCCGGGTCAGGTGGATGGCCCAGGTGAGCAGAGGTCAGGCGGAGGGCCTGGGTCAAAGGAGGTCAGGCGAAGGCCCTGGGTCAGCAGGGGTCAGGCGGAGGCCCTGGGTCAGCAGGGGTAAGGCGGAGGGCCCGGGTCAGGTGGATGGCCCGGGTGAGCAGAGGTCAGGCGGAGGGCCCGTGTCAGCAGAGGTCAGGCGGAGGCCCTGGGTCAGCGGAGGTCAGCAGGGGTCAGTCGGAGGGCCCGGGTCAGCGGAGGTTAGCAGGGGTCAAGCGGAGGGCCTGGGTCAGGTTGAGGTCAGCAGGGATCAGGTGGAGGCCCCGGGGCCCGGGTTCGGGACCCCTGTGGTGGGCGAGCTGGACTGGACCTGGGCCTGGAACTGGGCCAGCTGTTCCGGACTGGCCAGGGTCTTCAGTAATGCGTTCTCCTGCTCCAGCTGGGAGTTCTTCTCCATCAGCTCCTTAATCTGCTCCTTCAGCACCTCCACCTCCTCTCGCACCGCGTACATCAGGTGACTCTTCACCAGGTCCTGCGGGAACAGGTGGGACATTTAGCTCACGCTATTCATCTCATTAAACATTCATCATTTGCTGTAACGTAAACAATCACAGATCTTATTTTCTGCAAGCTTCAGTCAGATCGATCGAACGGCTGTCGTGAGTTCTGTCGTGAGTTAACTCGCGGTCGATCGCACGGCTGTCGTGAGTTAACTCGCGGTCGATCGCACGGCTGTCGTGACAACTATATTTATGGCATGGCTATCGTGACTAAACTAGATTGATCGCATGGCGGTCATGAGTTAACTCGCGATTAATCGCATGATTGTCGTGACTTAACTAGATTGATTGCATGATTGTCATAAGTTAACTCAAGATCGATCGCACGGCTGTTGAGAGTTAATTCACGATTAATCGCATGGCTGTCGCGAGTTAACTCGTGGTCGATCAGATTAGCTCGTGGTCGATCACACGGTTGTCGTGAGTTAACTTGTGATTAATTCGCACATTTTTATCAGTTCTAAATGTACCTTAAATTAAACTTTTTGAAGTTTTTAATACTATAATGAACACAAGTATGGATAAATATGCATGTTTTATGCAAATGTACGTTTATTATTAGTGAAACCATACACATGAATACTAGACGTGTCAAAGGTCACAGATGTTTAGTTTTAACACTGGCAGCTTAGTTCCGAACAGAGCACGGTTCATATGAAACATTGATATTGTGAAAGCGCACCAGTACCACACACACCTGGAGGAGGCAGTAATTATTAAAGCATTCATTTTGACAGTAATATTTAATGCAAATATCAAAAATATATACAATATACAAAAAAATATCCCCCAAGCATAGCATTTTGTTAACTGAAGAGTATATGTTTTAGTGTTTAGACACCATACTCATCACAGTTTTAAATCTGAGTGTCCTGTAAAGAACACATTCAGGGATTTTCAGAGGTTTCACCATGACCACTCCCTCTTCTGTCTTTAAATTAATTACTATATAATTAATTATTATAACATTATGATTATATTTTGCAATTATCATTTAAATCTGACTCATTTTCAAATATTATAGTTGTGAATTAATATCTCAGGAAATTGTAATGGGGTTTCAAAATCAGAATGACTTAATAAACTTGTGTTACTAAACAGGACCTTGATTTCATACATCCACTGTAGTGGACATCAGAGCAACCTAAAAGCGAGTCATTGAGTCAATTCATCCAAGAATGAGACAGTTGTTTATAAACAGGTTATTGAATTTTTGATTCAAACGATTAATTCAAACACTGAATCGTTCAGTAACACACAGTTGCTGTGAGATGTGTTACGGTTCTCCTGTGATATTTTCGCTGCTGAAACAGAACAAAAACAGTCAATATTGACTCTCAAATGTAAGTGATTAATGTTATTTAATGGTTTACGGAGCTGTTGTATGAAAGTGTCATTTTCAGTCGTGATGGTGTTCAGGAACACACTCTTGGTCGTGTGATGTTGTTTAACTGCATCATATGATATAAATATATATAAACGTCAAATGTTGAATGTTTATCTCAGTGTCTCATGTGTTGTGATTTCTCCTCGAGAGGCTGCAGAGCGTCAACAGCGCCACCTTCAGTTTATTATATATTATATTATCCACTATCAATCGACTTTGAATTTTGGTGATTCGTTAGTTGTTGTTTTTTTTTTTAATCAGGCAAGCAAGGAAGTTCTCTCACTTTCCCTGCAAGAAAAACACTTGACAAGCGTTAATGTTGAGCCCAAATCATTTAGCGGAATCAAGCTGCGATACCGAACAGCGCCACACGGAGACGCCAAAAACAACTACAACCACTCTGACTGCATAAACCTACGATTACTTAACACCTTACCTTCACGAGAAGGGCTGTCATTTGAGAAAAATCAAATTAGAAAGGATATCAAATATCAAACAATGTATTCGAATATATTTGAATATCTACGAGCCTACATTTGGTCACGGGCCTCCGCTACAATACGTTCAGAGCGCCCTCTATTGGATGAGATGGCAAACAATAAAATAAAAAACAAATGGATTAATCATAAGCCACGTTTACATGCAGACTTTTCCCATTCCGATTAAAATAATTCAGATTTAAAGATTCAGTGGACTGTTATCTAAACTAGGCATGGCTCGATACCACAATTCTGGCTTCGGTACGGTACCACAATCTAATACCGATGTTAAATCGATACCACACGGTCTGATATTAGCGCAGGTATATTGCAGCAAGTTGAGTTTATAAAGTGGGAAATTACAAATGTTTATTAGTAAATTAATCAGCAACTTTTATCACATCAGATCAGTCATTCGAAAACTTTCTTGTGAGAAATAATTTTAGCAAAAATCTCAAAATTATTAAATTGCTCCTGGTTTCAGAAGACGTCGCACGACACTAAAGCGATCTGCATAATCCGAGTCAACATTTCACGCTCGTCTCGGGACGGATAACGCAAATCATTTAATCATTCAAGCGATTTTATAGCATTTCATAATAAGTTACAGGAGATATGAGCTCATAACAACACACACACACACACACACACACACACACACGCCTGTAACCTAGAGCTCACACATTACGTTTCCTTAAACAGTCAAACACACAGATTGATGTACAATTGTCCGTCTTTAGTGAGTATTCACACACACACAGGCGGTCGTGTCTAACACGAATGTAAACAGTGCAATAGTACGCATGCAAATATTATGAGATCTAAACGCCATTGGTTGAAACGGACGCTGGAGATTGTGATATTCGGTCTCATGTTAGGCTGTGTGTGTGTGCTGATCAGTGTTAAAGGAGAATAAATGTCTAAATGAGATGGTCTGAATGATCACTGACCTGTCGATCGCTTCAGAAGTCTTAACATGAGATTCTCGAGTGTGTCAAATTGAGCTAAAAACATGAGAAATGTTTGCCTGGGTTTGTTTTGAAACTGTTCTATTGCAGTAGTTTGAGATGATCGGATAAAGAGGATTTTTGTCTCACACACACACTTAAATCTCGAGCTGGTTTGACTAGAAACATGTATATTTCTGATGGAAAATCCCAGAATTGTACGATCTCAGTGTATTTCTGAAGCTTCCCTGGGATGGATGAGGGATTGTGCCGTATATAATCTGGAGTCAGAAGAGGAACAAAATGTTCTTCATCCAGAGGGGAGGAGCTTCAGTTATTCAGGGCATCAGTGTCAGCGTTTGCCTAGCAACACACACACACACACACACACACACACACACAGCAGGAGTTCCCAGCCTGTCTCCTCCATATGAGAATTTATCATAAACAATAACGAGACGTGTTGATGCCGCGACTGGATCAAAATTATGATTTTATGACACACACACGTTTGTTTTTGTGACATATGGGGACATTCCATAGGCGTAATGGTTTTTATACTGTACAAACCGTATTTACCATCACACACACACACAGCCCCTAAACCTACCCATCACAGGAAACATTCTGCATTTTTACTTTCTCATAAAAACTCCTCCTGTGTGATTTATAAGCCTTTTGTAAAGTGGGGCCATGGGTAATGTCCTCATATTTCACCCTCTCCTGTAATACCTGTGTAATACCCATGGCATTATACACATTTGAGTCCTCATATGTCACAAAAACATGCCCACACACACACACACACACACACACACACTCACCATGGCTTGCTCGATCTTGTTGTCTATGGCGACCACACTGGCTCCTGAGGAACTGCGGGAGAGAATAACACACATTATTCATTCATTCTGATATGTTGCGTAACATCCGCGCCTCAGACATCCTTTCGATAATAACGGCACCGATACCGCGAGGCTCCGTTAATCACCGACGCCGTACCTGTTCTCGAGACTAACGGGCGACAGAACCGACGACAGGAACGCGATGGAGAAGCTCCTCAGCCGACACACACCGACGTCCATCGCCACCGCGACACACGGAGCATTCATGCTATCCCGGCCATCCAACAACGCGTCGAGCTGAAGCCGCGTCGCGTCACATTCTCGCTCAGTGCGGGATTTATTCCGCTGATTCAGACACAAAGGCTCCGAGTGAGAGTCCGCGGACACGGGCGCATTAGCATAATAACGGGCTGAGCGCACGGCGGCACGCCATTGGCTGAGGCGCGGCTCATTTCACTAATGTATGCAGCGCCATGCCCCTTCCTGCTGCTCGTCATCATAACACCCCCATTACATCAAAACTAGTTTAATAATTATATCAAATGTAGGCCCATCTGGAGGTAAACGGGCAAAACACAGAATAAGTGAACAATGTTTGCGCCTTTAGAACCGTTATTAATACGGCCGTGATTTGTACAGACGCTCTGAAGCTGGACTGATTAAATAAAATTGCTTTATTTAACTTCGCAAATAGTGTCTGTCCTTCAAGTAATTCAATTAAAACTCAAAGTTTCTTAAAGATGATAGACTATAGCAAGCCCTTACTCACATTACTGTAATATTAAAGGACAGAGCCCAAACTATTAGCCTAAATTCAGCTGATATTCATGTTCTGAAATAATAATCAACCCAGTGTGTAAACATGTCAACTTCACATAAGGCAGTTTCTGCATTAACTTATAAATCTCATTATAAAATGATGTATAATCATTTATTCACAGTGGCAGATTTATTTAAACACAATAATTCAGACATCATATATTAATATATAGGCTAATATAGTGAATATATAGGCTAATAATAAATATAAGCGTGTTAAGTGCGTAAAACACGCTGATAAAGGTTTACTTCACCGCTTTTTCATATTAAACTCTGTTATTCCCTTAACTAAAACGAGTTGACACACACCTCTCTCGTCTCAGTGCTCTTAATCTCTCTGACGCGTGGTGACGATCTGATAGCATTTAGCTTAGCCCACTAAGCCCAGTTCATTCACTATGGGACCAAACAGAGATCAAGTTAGAAGTACCAAACACCTCCATCTTTCCCCTATTTAAATACAGCTACACGAGTAGTTGAACGATCAAGTATGGTGACAAAATAAAATGTGGTACTTCTCTAATCGGATAACTATAATGTATGGCGGATTAGCACTTCTGAGAGTACTGCGGCTCGGCGCAGTAAAAAGTCCCGAACGAAACATCTTCCCTCACACCTCCCCCTCACTCTCTCATTTCTGTCAATAGGGAGATGTGAGGGAAGATGTTTCGGCCGGGACTTTTTACTGCACCGAGCCGAAGTACTCTCAGAAGTGCTATTCCGCCATACATTATAGTTCTCCTTTTTAATCCGATTAGAGAAGTACCACGTTTTATTTTGTCACCATACTTGATCGTTCAACTACTCGTGTAGCTGTATTTAAATAGGGGAAACATGGAGGTGTTTGGTACTTCTAACTTGATCTCTGTTTGGTCCCATAGTGAATGAACTGGGCTTAGTGGGCTAAGCTAAATGCTATCAGATCGTCACCGCGCGTCAGAGAGATTAAGAGCACTGAGACGAGAGAGGTGTGTGTCAACTCGTTTTAGTTAAGGGAATAACAGAGTTTAATATGAAAAAGCGGAAGTAACCCTTTAACTGTTAAAGACAACCGCACCTAAGCCCTCAGTATGAATCAGGGATGGAAATTAGCAACAGCCAAATGCGGGTGATTTTGAGTTGTGGCGGGTTAATAAAAATATCTACTGTTTCACCTCTTTATAAACTTTGTTTAATGCATGCGAGTGCTGCTGCCGTATGTTCGAATATAAGCAGTCGTTTTCGCCGTCATCATCACCCGGGTGTGTGTAACGTTAGAGCCAGAAGACGCGAATGAGGAGGACCCGCGCGCTGAGAGAAGATTCTGTCTCTGTGCATCATCCGGAAGCACGCTCTCGTCTCACAGCGCGCAAATATTGAGTTCTTTTTCCAAGTCTTGCGCTTGAACGAACAAACTCCCACAAGAAGTATGTCAACATGTCCATCTTGATGAGTATCCAAGCAGACACAGTCTGAATATGCCTCAAGTGAACGTTATACAGTCGAGAAAGACGAGCATATCCTTCATTAGCTCTTAAAGGGGCAGTAGCCTTTACTGATGTCTGTTTAATGTCAAACAAAAGGACATCACTCACTGCTCTTGATTCAATAGCTTTTGTAAGTTTAATAAGGATAAATCTTTCATTTAAACAGTTAAATATGCCGTTATTTTACATTTGATTACTTTATTCAATGTCTGTCCCTTTCTGCAGGCCTGTGCATTATTATTTAATATACACATGAGTGAGGTCGAGTTAAACATTGTAGTTTGAATTTTATTTTATACTGTGCATGTGCTAAATAAATATTTGCATAACTTGTAATTGATTTATTATTTGAAACTTTAATATTAATTTATGCAATTGTAATGCCTTGATTTTTAGTAAAGTTAGTCATAGCATTAGCCATAAATGCAATGGCACTAATAATTGGCATCATTTCTTTTGGTGTTGTTTTTTGGCCTTGGTATCCTCTCTTTCGGTTTTGACAGTAGGGATGCACCGAAATTCTTGGCCGAAGCCGAAACCGAATAATAATGAAATGATTGGCTGAATACCGAACGCGCTGTTTCGCATTTTTTCCATTTATTTGCCCATTTTTTTTACCATTACAATAATTAAATAGTAAAAATTAGCTTTTTACTATTTTGTGTTGCTTTTCAGAGAAATAAATCAAATAACAAAAATACAATTTCAAAATATTTATTTAACACTGAACATTTTTTTAACATTCCAGCAGATATTATAGAAACTAAGCACAACATAACTTAAAATAAATAATTAGTAAAATAAAAAATATATTTTTATTTGGCCATCTTTGAAGCCGCCCTTCTTGAATAGCCTATGTTAGGCCTATAACTGACTGCTGAAGGAATGTAACTCTGTATGTCTACAACAGCCTACATAGCCTACTTCAGGAAAAGCGGCAGGTGCTTCTTTATGAAAAGTAGCTTCTCTGCTTTCTCACATGAAAGTCGGCTCCTCTTAGGGCTGGGCGATATGGCCCAAAAAAAAAATCCCCGATTTTTTCACCAAAAATTCGATTTACGATTTAAAACGATTTTTTCCCCCCTCCTACTTAAAATCAATCTGCAGATGACAAAGAAATTGTTCAAAACAAGTTTTAACTTTATTTTGTTTAGGTAAAATTAAATAATCGTCGTAAACTAAAAACTCGAATTAATCCATAAAATCGATTTATCGCCCAGCCCTAGCTCCTCTTCTCATCGATGACATGAGATGCAGCTCTAAACAGTGCTTCCACACTGCTGACATGTTTGCTGCATAAAGCGCGCCCCTCTCACTCTACGTGGGTTACTATTTGATCGCGCCATTAAAAACGTCATTGTTCGGCCAAAATTATTCGGCCTTTTTACTTATTCTGCCGAATACCGAAAGTGCTTTTTTTGGCTATTTTCGGCCGAATAATGTCGGTTGCCGAACATTCAGTGCATCCCTAGTTTTGGCCAATAACTGTGATTTCGGTGCATCCCATTCCCTTCTGACAATGTTCTGATCGGTGTGTCATCAACACGCTTCAGGAGATGCCAAAACTAATAGTTTCATTGTTGGGACTATAAACCTAAAACTGGAAGCCATAAAACATCACGAATCCTCCAAATGCCACATCCAGGTAAAAAAAACAAAAGAGCGCATAGAGCTCTACTCATTTAATGAAATGTATATCAGTTCATGTTTGTGTGTGTATAAGAGAGAAAGAGAAAATGTCAGTATTTCATTGAGACTTGAGATTAAATAAACTGCTGAAGTACTGTAGAGCTTGTAGTATTCATTTTCACGTGCAGTTACACATTGTCGGTGAAAAACAAGAACGTGGCTGGGTAAAACACTGAGTGGCTGCTAGATTTAGAAATCCACAGCGGCCAGTGGACAACAAAGTTGTGGTATGAATGCGTGTAGCGTTAATCTCTATAGTCTAATAATAAAGCATAAATTTGATGTTGACATAATATTCACACCCGCAGTTCAGCAGTTACTGCACGAAATATTATCACATTTTACACAGTTAACTTTAAAATATAGCATATAAGATTTATATCCTTTTTTAGCTTTTCCTGCATTTGCACGTTTATATCTCCCAGATCAGGCTTTACTTTAAAAACCCTGAATGATGAGAATCTCTCACAACTGTGTTTATCCTTCTGAGAATTCTGATATAACTTCCACAGAGACCTACTGCAGAACATCTGGGAAGAAAATATAAAATTGCAAAACTTATTATAAATTATTTGTGCGCTTTTTTTTCTTCATATGCCTCTGTAATGTTTAAACTCATGAGAGGGAAAACCGCTGCTCTATTGTTCTGAATATCGAGTGAAGCGCTTCACAAACAAGAACAAATGTAGGCGGGGCTTGATTGGATGGTTGTGGGTTGCTATTGGCTGATCTCATGTGAGTGACAGGTGGCCCCGCCCTCCTCATCAGAGGTGTTCAAGATTCTAAATAATGATGTGCACTGAGAAATCATGTCCAATAAACACCTTAATATTAAAGAAATTAGTACATTTTGATTCCATGGTGACTTTCACGTTGCTATAGAAATGGAGGAACACGTGACGAAATTAATCTGCGGAGCGAATCCCGGCGCGTTTCTGGAGCGGTTCAGAAAGCAAAAGCCAAAAGATGACGGCGTGACGTCTGATCACACACACACACACACACGTTTGTTTTTGAGAAATGTGGGGACTCCATAGGTGTAATGGTTTTTATACTCTACAAACCGTATTTTCTATCCCCTTACACTGCCCCTAAACCTACCCATCACACACGTGTGTGTGTGTGTGTGTGTCTGAGATTGAGTGTTAGTGTGTGTGTGAGAGTGGGTGAGAGAGAGTGAAAGAGTTTATGCATGTGAGTATGTGTGAGAGAGAGTGTGAGTTTGTGTGTGTGTGAGTGCGTGAGAAAGTGAGTGTGTGAGTGAGCTGTGAGTGAGAGTGTAAGAGAGAGTTTGTTTATGCGTGTATGTGTGAGAGAGTGTGAGTTTGTGGGTGTGTAAGAGTGTGTGAGAGAGTGTGTGAGTGAAAGTGAGTGTGTGAGTGTTTGAAAGTGAGTGTGTGCGAGAGAGTGAGTGTTTGAAAGTGAGTGCGTGCGAGAGAGTGAGTGTTTGAAAGAGTGAGTGTGTGAGAGTGAGTGTTTGAGAGAGTGTGTGTGTGATAGAGTGAGTGAATGTGTGAGTTTTTGAAAGTGAGTGTGTGTGTGTGTGTGAGTGAGTGTAAGAGAGAGTTTGTTTGTGTGTATGTGTGAGAGAGTGTGAGTTTGTTTGTGTGTAAGAGTGTGTGAGAGTGAGTGAGTGTGTGTGTGTGAGAGAGTGAGTGTGAGAGAGTGAGTGTGTGTGTGTGTGTGTGTGTGTGTGTGAGAGAGAGAGAGTGAGTGAGTGACTGAGTGTGTGTGTGAGAGAGTGAGTGTGTGAGAGTGAGTGTGTGAGAGAGTGTCGTGTGTGAGAGTGTTTTAGAGAGTGTGTGAGTGTTTGAGAGTGTGTGTGTGTGTGCGAGAGAGTGAGTGAGATTGTGTGTGTGAGTGTGTGTGTGAATGAGAGAGAGAGAGTGTGTGTGTGTGTGTGTGTGTGTGTGTGTGTGTGTGTGTGTGTGTGTGTGTGTGTGTGTGTGTGTGTGTGTGTGTGTGAACTCTTACCTGTCCTCATCCGCACCGGTGGAGACAGCGAAGGCTCCGGCGGGTCCGAGTGCGGCCGCAGCGTCCGGTACCGGGAAGCCTCCGGTCAGCGAGAGCAGCGAGTGATGCTGCAGGAGCAGCCGGTGCGCGTCCTCGAGCTGCGAGGCCGTCACGTGCGGCGGCGGGAATGCGGTCCTCGCGCTGGGCCGCGGGGACACGGGCGGAGGAAGCGTCCCAACCGGAGCCGCGCGGGGAGACACCGGAGGTGGAGCTGCGTAATCCACCGGAGGAAGCGTGGACACCGGAGGGGGCGCGTGCGTCCCGGCGTCTCCCCCGCCGCTTAACGTGCTTCCCGTAGAGCTGCTGCTCGTGCTGTCGTGCTCCGTCTGGATGACGCTCTCAACGGCCCGGTTAACGGCGGACACCGCGGCGTCACCGGACGGCGGGTCTTTCTCATAATACTCCGCGCAAGTCCAGCGGCCTTTCCGGAACGGCTCCGAGTTGGAATCGAGCTTCACCACTCTGAACCGGGAGGCGGCGGCGCTTACCGGAGGAGCTGTCGGTAAAGGAACGGGTGAACCCGCACTCGCAACGACCTTCTGATGGACGCCGTTAACCATGTAGTGCATCACCGGCTCGTTCGGCGACGTGACTCCGGGAGTCTCGCTCCCGTGCACACTATTGAGCGTCTCCTCCGAGGAGCTCCGCACGGGGACGCCGGTGTCGGTAGCCCGGGACACGGACACGTCCAGCATGTCGGACGAGGAGAGGTCCTCCGTGTGCGACAGGTCGTCGTAGCTCTCCGTGTCGTCCGCGATGCTGTTGTTCCCGCTGGCGGACACCTGCGCCGGTAACACGCTCGTGATCTGGAAGCCGCTTTTTTTCTTCGTCCCGGTGCTCTGGAGGTTGAGGCTGTGCGGGTGATGAAGCGGACCGGGAGAGGACGAACCGGACGGATGGGGCTCATCAGGCGGGACCGCGGCTCCGCTGCCCCGGCGACCGGAGAACACCGATGGGTGCGACATCCGCCGGTTCTCTCCGGTGGACTCCGGGTGATGCATCCGGGGAACTTCACTCTCGGTTGGATGTGAATGTGATCTACGGTCGGTGCAGTGACGTCAAAAAACCGCTTATAGTCCCCATTAAAGCGCAAGCACGAGTTTGACAGCTTTAGCAACGAGTGTTTATAATAAACAATGCAGGCTAATGCTAGCGGTTAGCAGTTAGAAGCGCAGCTATTCAACTAACAAACCCCATCTAAGTTAACCCTCACAGAAACACATCCTCTCGAGTGTGTGTGTGTGTGTGACACGCGTCAGTTTCGACTCAACACCGGCTAATAAACGAACATAAACAGACTCGACATCCCCTCAGACGCGCGTCCGAGCTCCGGGTCTGACCGAACACAGAACCGAGCCGCGGGTTAAATCCGTTTTGTGCCGTTTCCCGCTCTCAGGCCTGGGCGAAGAGAAGTGAGGTGAGGTGAGATGGCTTCACTCGCAGGTTTGCTGTCTCATCCTGTGTCTGTCTCATCACCGCTCAACTGTTAGCACGCTAACCGACGAGCTAGCCGCTGTGGTGACGCAGGAGGGGGCGGAGCCACGGCGCGCAGGACACGCCCATCACGAGGCTGCGGCGGGAGCAGCTGACCGCTGTTATACGTCATGTTTTATTGATACGGCTACTTTAGCAATAATATTGCAGAGGAACATCTGTAAAAGTATACATTATATATAATATATAATACAGAGAGAGGGAGAATAAGGCAAGCCGTTTGGACTTTTATTCATTCCTATAGGATATTAATTATTACTATCAGGAATTAAATTTCTACTAAAAACTATAAATCTTGATATCTGGAATTAAATTTCCACTAAAAAAGGCTAATTTTGAACTTTTGCAGTACACTCGACTTGGATGTTTTAGTTATTTCAACTTAAATTATGTTAAACTGAATTAAAAAAAAGAGTTGCATCTTGTATAACTAATAAAAAAAGTTTAACATTTCTTAACTTATTTTAAAACAATGTAAAAACATATGTTGTGATAACTTATTGAACATATATTTTACAGTGTATAAATCTTAATATAAGGAATGAAATTTCAACTAGTAAAAACTAAATCTTCACATCTGCGATTGTCTTTTCTCGTTTAAAGTCACCTCCCATTCATATTCTTGATTTCTTACTAATTCACACAGTGTAAAAAAATATTTAGAAAAAGAAGTTTCCTGGTTGCCTTAAAATTTTGAGTTCATTGAAATTAAAATTTTGAGTTAATACAATTAATTTTTTTTGAGATTCGACAACCTTTATTAAAATATTATTAAAAGATTTTGTAAGTATATTGTGATATATTCATATTGGGAATTGTGTGTTTTATACCTGATGACGCAGACAAATTGTGCTATTTTCGTGATTTATCTAATTTTTGATGTGGTTCAGATACAAAAATATTTTGAGTTTCTATTTATTAAACCAATTTCCTTCATTTTATCAACTCAACATTTTTATTTCCATAAACTCAAAATTTTAAGGCAACCAGGTTACTTACTTTTTTAAGTTAAACCAACAAAAAAAAAAACAATCTTTTACAGTGCATATCAGAAATACTGATATTACTAGTAAAAAGTGTCATTTTTATAGCAAAAATTGAATTGCTACTAGAATTTTTTTCCTTTTTGATATCAATAATTTGATCGTCACTAGTGAAATGTTCATTTCTGATGATCTTACTAATGAGAGCCATTTTAGATCTGAAATTACTATATTGATATCAGAAATAACCAATTACACAATAAAGTAATTATTGATATCCAAACGGATGATTTTGACTAATAAATGTATTTCTGATGTGAGGTGAGATCAGTTTAGAGCGGAGATGAGTATGATATAATGCACATTTTTACCAGTAATAAATGTATTTCGAGACGGCGATGTAGAATAATGTGCTAAGAGCTCAAGTTCTGGAGCCAAACCATTCAGTGCTTCGTGAATAATGAGCACGGTTTGAGATGTGTGCGATGTTTAACCTCCTAAGGAAAGCACTGAGGGTTTTTCTTCATGGCAGGACTCAGTGGAGTAAAGAATAAAACGACATATTTCTCCATCAACTGAGTTATTAAAGATATAACGCAATAATAATCTGATACACATCTAACTTTATGCATTGTGCTTCCCATTTAACGCCATGCATGTGTTCATGAGAAGTGGGATAATGGACACATTTCATAATAACAGGAATATTTTATAGAAGCACTGAGATGTCATTTCTTTCCCTGTTCACTTCAATGCCTGATCATCATGATTTCAGCCTAAAGTGGACGGATTATGATGAGAAACACCAGTACATTTACAGAGATGTTGATTTATAAAAGACAATTTGAAAATTAGTCAGATTTAAATAATAATAAAATATTATCTTATGTGATACATTCAATATTTTTTAAAGACCCAGAGGACTGGGGTCCGTTCTCTGTACCTCGCTCAACACGATGAGACGATCTGACCCATCCCAGATCCTCTAATCCTCATCACTGATCTCTGGATAATTCTGTTCTCCAATAAGACAACATAATGACATCATACGATTAAAAAACACCTGACAAAAATAAAAATTCTGGACCTTTATAAGGAAACAGCCAAAACAACAACAAAGTTATAATAGATAACTTATTTTAAAAAATTACAAAAAAGTAACATGATTTCTAATTATATTGTCGATTTTTTAGTATTTGTACACTCGTTACATTTTTATTTCAATGTTGTAATGAGCAATTCCTTACATTTTTAAGTCAATTTGAAGCAGATTTGTTAGGTGACAGCATTAATTAAAGTCTCTTAACGGTCAAGACTAAGTTATCTTCATAATATCCCATAATATCCGTAACCGCTCACATTAATGCACGGCTCAGTAACGTCACAGCATGTGTGTAAGATTTCAATAAAATATTAATTATTATTCCATCACAAATAAAACCCTCAATCAAGTGACGGTGTCTGTAGTATTATGCACAGCTTTTACACAACAGTATAATATTTTCAAATAAACTTTTATATTATTTTTATTTTAAATGATTAATCGCCCCTGGTTCAGTAATGAACTCTTGTAATAAAGTGGCTGGGACAGATTTTAATCCAGATCTAATCCTGTTTACATTAAATAAGCAGGATTGAGTTTACGGACCCGTTGCTATGACAACAAGTCCAGGATGAACGAAGAACAAAATAATCCGAGATCATGTCAGATCGTCATGAATCAAATCCAGCTAACGGAGTTAGCCACGTATGAAGAACGGACCCCTGGTTCTAGTAAGAACTCGAGCTGCTGCATTTTGGACCAGCTGGAGTTTGTTTATTAAGCGAGCAGGGCAACCACCCAGTAGAGCATTACAATAATCTAGCCTTGAGCTCATGAACGCACACACACATGTTTGTTTTTGTGACATATGGGGACATTCCATAGGCGTAATGGTTTTTATACTGTACAAACCGTATTTACCATCCCCTTACACTGGCCCTAAACCTACCCATCACACACACACACACACACACACGACATCTGTAAGCTTTACCAAGAACCACCAGAAACCTTACACAGATCATTTGTTAAACAAATTCACTTGTATTGTCATCTTTTCTTTTGAAAAAACAAACATGTAATTAGTAAATACATAAAAATATAAAAATGGAATCTTGTTTTCAACACAAAAAAAAGATCATTGCAACTTAGTCGCAATTCTGAGAAAAAGTCACAATTCCAAGTTTATCATCGAAATATATAAAAAATGAGATACAATGGGAATTACGAGAAAAAAAGTCAGAATTGTGAGTTTATATCTAAGAATTCTGGTGGAAGAAAATGTCAGAAGTCTAAGATATAAACTTGGAATTGTGAATTAAAAAGTCGCAATTGCATAAAAATGTTTAATAAATCCAAATATTGAGAAAGTTGAGATTGCGCGAAAGTCTTAATCGTGAGATATAAAGTTACGTGAATTCAGAATTTTTTTCCTCCATGATAACGAGTTCTCACAATTTAGACTTTATACGTTGCAATTCTTAGATTATAGATTAAATCTGAAAAATGTCAGAATTACAGTTGTCAAAAGTACCGACTTCGGTATTGAAATTTGAAAAATTCTTAAACGCTTCTGATTGGCCAGGCTGTTCACACACTCAACATACATGATTGTGATTGGCTACAATGATCAACGATAGCACAGGAACGTTAGAGAGCAGCAGATCTGTCCATCAGTGGATATATTAGGGATATATTATATTAATCTGCTGCTTTCGAACGTTCGGTGAAGAGTCAATGCAACTTTTTCTGGCAATTCTGAGAAAGTGTCAAAAATCTGAAAAAAATGACAAGATAAACAATAGAAATTATAAAGAAAAATAATCACAGGATTGTGAGTTTCCTGCAAATTTGACTTTTTATCTCCACAATTTTGAAAAAAATATTTTTTTATTTTCCCTTTATCTTTTGTTTTGTTCCAGAATATGAGTCAGACTTCAAAGAGATCAACTTAAAAATGTGACTTTTCTCAGAATTAGAGTAAAAAAAGTCCAAATATTGTGGAAGAAAAGTTGCGATTCCAAATTGTGCGATGAAAAAATTTATATTTTTATAACTCGCCATTTATAGTTTATGACTCTATAAACTCACTAACCCGAGTTACAGAGATGAATGTGCGATAAGTTTATATTTGTTTTTTGTTTCCACAATTGCACATTTTTTAAACTCTGACTTTATAACTCACAACTTATAGTTCATGACTCATGAAAAAAAAAAAGTCAGAATTGTGAGAGAAAATAAACCGTTTAATGTATCTCATGGCGGAAACAAGCTTCCATAGGAATCAGCGTTTGATTGTCTCTGTGTTGAGTGTGAGTGGACAGCACACACACACACACACACACACACACACACACACACACACAGCTCAGTGTGTTCTGGTCTGGTTCTTCATGTGTGCCAAGGCTCGTCTCTCTCTCACACACACACACACACTCAGAGCTCAGCGTGTTCTGATCTGGTTCTTCACGTATTCTGTGGATCCTCACACACCGGAGCCCGAGCGAACAGTTGCTGGAACACACTCGCGGTCTGAGGATCCTCACACACAGACACACTCGCTCCGGCGGTCTGAGGATCCTCACACACACATCGTCCTCCTTCAGTCTCATCCTGACAATCTTTCCCAGCCAGACCGAAGAATCCGTTCCGGACGATGAAGCGGACACACTGCAGAACGACGTTCCTCTCGCGGCGGACATCTGGAGCCAGAAGCTGCAAAACACACACACACACACACACACACACACACAGAGAGACACTTATTATTGTTCTGGACAGTCTCGTTAATCTGATCTTAAACACTAGCCTGCCGTGGTCATAATCAGTCTGACGCTCCATTGGGCTGTAATTATGGGGTGTTTTCGCTAATGAAGCACACATCCTGCAGACGAGCGGCTGAGTATCTTCATCAAGTAAACGCACAAACTACCGAAAGTAAAGTTGCAGGTCCTCAAAATACATCGCCTGGAAATCTAGACGCCCCCTAGCGGCAGCAAATCTAATCTGCCCGCGAGTGTCGTCTAGGAACTCTCAATACCCTTCTGAGCTGTAAACGCCAAACTCCTGCCGGGCCAATCACATCGTGTGTAGAGTCGGTGGACGGGGCTTAACATAATGACGACGGCCGAGTTGCGTTTGTGTGCTTCTAGTAAACACAGAAACTGGCGAACGGCGGTCTGTCGAATCAGCTTTGACCGCGACTCTGGAAGACTTGAGTTAAGCTTTTCTCTGAGAAAAGAACAAAGAGCGGCACTGAAGTCATTCTGAAGAAGGGAAGATGTGTTCGAGTTTAGCCGACCGGATACGGTGAGAGTTTAAAGGGTTAGTTCAGCCAAAAATGAAATGTCTGTCATTAACTCCTCCCCC
Source organism: Pseudorasbora parva (assembly GCF_024679245.1). NCBI lineage: Eukaryota > Metazoa > Chordata > Actinopteri > Cypriniformes > Gobionidae > Pseudorasbora > Pseudorasbora parva. The sequence goes on from NC_090183.1 coordinate 572,731, forward strand.
TAATGTTGCTCCACACCCGTCAGACCTCCGTTCATCTTCACACACAGTTTAAGATATTTTATATTTAGTCCGAGAGCGTATGCAAGTGTATGCACACTATACTGTCCATGTCCAGAAAGGGAATAAAAACATCATCACAGTAGTCCATATGAGACATCAGTGGGTTAATTAGAGTCTCTTGAAGCATCCAAAATACATTTGGGTCCAAAAATAACAAAAACTACGACTTTATTCAGCATTGGCTTCTCTTCCGCGTTTGTGTTCAATCCTCAGATAAAGATTCAAACGGTTATGAGTCAGCGAATCGATTCATGATTCAAGCAGTTTGACTTGCGATCCGAATCATGAATCGATACAATCAATGGAAGTCTATGTAACGTCCTCACTAATATAGTGAAACAAACGTGTGAGTGTGTGAGAGAGCGTGTGTGTTCTCTAGGTCTTGCAGTTTGTTCATAAAAGCCGATATGTGCCCAGATGTCGTCTTTTAAAGTAGTGAAGCACTTTCATTCATCTCACTCGCCTCTTGCCTCACTCTGCTATTGTGTGCTGCCGCGACAACACACGTATGTGAATAATGACATGTGTGCATTATAATGGGTTATGGTTATTACTGAACCGTTATCTTATCATCCTCAGTGCATCGTAGAAACGATTAATCTCGACAGCCCTAGAATACAGTAAAGTGTGTGTCGCTCACCATCTCTAGTAGTGTTGGTCGATGTCGCTGTGGTTCAGAGTTTCTTTGACCTCTTCCTTTTCCTCTTCTTCCTCCTCTTCCTCTCCCTCTCTCTCCTCCTCCTCTTCCTCTCCCTCTCTCTCCTCCTCCTCTCCCGGCCGGGGCATTATGGGATGGCTGTGGTCCGTCAGTGTGTTTTTCCTCATGCGTTGCGGTGCTCCTCTGGAGAGGTTGAGCCTCCAGTAATGTTTTGTTCTCTTCTAGAGCCAGACTCGCTCCGAGCACCGCGGCGTCTGTGAGGCAAACAGCAGAGCTTTAATTAGCATATAAAACATAATATATCATAAAACACGACGCCTGAGCCTTCGCGAATGCAGGAGATCTGCGAACATTCAAAGATCAAAGAGCAGAAAGAAGCGATGCTGAAGCTGCACAGGTTTGCAGTTAATTTGCATAATGTCCGCTAGGGCTGCAACGATTCATCGAGTAACTCGAGTTAATCGAATCAAAAAAATCCTCGAGGCAAAATCATCTGCCTCGACGCTTCGCTTAGTCCATTTAACTACACACAGATATTGGAGAAAGACGTTTTTTTGTGTAAGGACTCGGAGTATGAGCGGATTGCGGTTATATCCGCGGTTCAGGTGCGTAAACATCCCAAACATTGCAGGTGGATGAGAGAAATCGTTAATATGTTGATTTTAATAAAGACGCGGAACTCTCATTTCACGCTAAAACACAATGAATGCGTGTCGTTCTTTAACTTTCGTTTTCAGCTCATGTCGAGATCAAAGACCACAATGCGAGAGAGAGAGAGAGAGCGGGCGGGCATCAGCACTGGTAATATCATTTAATATCGCTGTTTTTAAATGAAGAAAACTGTGTGTTGAGCTTCAGGATGCGACGCTGAACATAAGTTTCATTTGCGGCAGTTCACGCGTCAGCTGAGGAGATACGAGCAACTCCAAACACATGAACTCGATGGAGTTTGCAGCTTTGCACATGGATCACCGTCATTGTGATGTGTGTGAAATCTTTAATGAGACTTTATATATCCTACTTGATAATATCTTCGAAATGCACCATTAGATGTTCTCAATACTAGGCGCAACAAATATCAGAACAAGCTGTAACGCGCGCGTGTGCGTGTGTGTGATTAGCAGCGCTCGTGCTTTCAGAGCTCAGAGCTGCGTGCTTTCATTGATTTGTGTAATTTAAATATCACACTTTAATCATATTTATAGCTACTAACTTAAAGCAAGCTGTGTTACAATGATGAATGATTAGCTCAAAAGATCAGCATGCGTGATGTACTTTATCTGAATTAAACATATCTCGCGTTTGATCACGTTCTAGCGGTTATTCCTCCGTGTGATGTATAGGTTGTCGACCCTGGTTTATGTAAATGTAATTTTGCCAAAATAATTTTGTTTTGTTTTGTTTAGCAACCTACTTCAGTGTAGCTAATATGTGACGATCGGGTGCGGGTGGATGGTTTGCTTCTAACAGCTGATTCGGTGACGATAGCTGATCCGCACATCTCTTATTCCAAGTTAACCTGTCCAATATGTTTTGCTCCAGTAAAGGAGTAAATAAGACAGTAAATGCTCATGTCATGCCTGAGCTGAAGCTGATACATGAAAGTTAAGTTGCACAACATAAATACAATGTTTAGTTATTTATATTATTTATAGAATATTTATAGAATATTAGAATATTAATATTATATAGAATTTATAGAATATTTATATTATTTATATTGGCATTATTGTTATTTATATTACTACTATTTAGATTTATTGGTTGTAGGTTTAGTTTTAGATTGAACTATGTTTACCTTTTTAAAGTAATTTGAAATAGATTTTTATTTAATATAATATGGCAATTGTATGCATTAAAATTGTTTAGTTTCACAGTTATTAATGTATGCAATTTCAGCAATAAAACTTAATTTTTCTAAAAAGAAGACAAATTAGATGTTAATTTTAAGATACCCGTCTTATTGTCTCTTATTGCTCTTTAATAAAGAAAAAGTAATTATTATCCGATTAATCGATCGATTAAGTGGTAGATTAATCGATTACAAAAAGAATCGATAGCTGCAGCCCTAATGTCCGCCTCTAGTCCTGATTGGCTGAACACACCATCGTTACTGTTCGTATCACTGTGTGTCAAGAGCTGAGACTCTGATATGATAATGTGCCCTTGCTTTCTGACCAATCAGAGCAGAGCAGCTCTCAGAGAGGCGGGGCTTCGAGAGAGCCGATGCTGCAGTGTTTAGGAGGAGCTCATGTACAGCTCTTTACCGTCTCCATCGCTCTCGCTGCTGGTCATGGCGTCCCCGTAGCTGGACATCAGGGAGCCGAGGGCAGAGGTCACACACTTGGGGGCGACGGTGAGTCCAGCCTGCGTCTGCTGCACCGACTCGTCCTTATCAGACTCTGAAGAACAGAAGGGCTGTGAGTGAGACCCAATACACACACTATCCACACTAAAGAGTGTTCGAAATAAGAATTAGTACGTCTCAAATCATAGTGTGCTGAACAGAGTATTCCAAAGATACCCGGATGGTTTATTATTTCCGGTCAGAATCCCAAGTGCGGATCGACACACACTCTACCGGCTCACATTACCCACAACCCACTGCGAGTCGGACGAGGGTTCAATCAGAACTACAAACATGGATAAAAAAGTGTTAAAAACTACAAACATGGCGGATGTGCGAGTCCGACGGTTAAGTAGAGAGGTTTAGATAAAGGGGTTTGAGTGATCAACTATCAGTATTTAACCTGACTAAAGATATTTGTTCAGTGTTGTCCACATTATATCTCACCTGAGCAGCAGTGAGCACTTGTGTAATGACACGTTTGGCCATTAACTTTTAAATGCATCATTATATTTAAACTGCAAACACACGAGGAGCCTCAGCATTAAAGACACACACACGGCAGATCAACGAGCGGCTACACTTCTCTCCCATACGGCAGGAGATTAATCTGACTGTGGAGGATTTGAACTGTGTGATGATTGACAGGTGACGGGATGCTCGTAACTAAGCAGCAGAGTCCGTTAAAGATGGCGCAGTAGTCCTGAAGCTTGCGGACTCTTCTGCTGCACACTCAGAACTATACACTTTTACTTCACAAAAAGAGGACAGACTTTTAGGACGTAGTATAAGTAGGCGAATTGGGACGCAGCAAGAGAAACTCATGGAGTAAGTGTGTGTGTGTGTGTGTTGTGTGCTTCTGACCGGGCTCGCTGTCAGCCAGAGCGGCGAGCGGATCTCGGTCCAGATTCGGGCTCTTCTGATGGACTCCACCACGGCCCCGGCTCCTCATCCGCCTGCACAGATCATGGTCAGATCGCTCAGTGTGTGTGTGTGAGAGAGAGAGAGAGAGAGAGTGTGTGTGGGAGAGAGAGTGTGAGTGTGTGTGTGTGTGAGAGAGAGAGAGAGAGAGTGAGTGTGAGTGAGAGAGAGAGAGAGTGTGTGAGTGAGAGAGAGAGAGAGTGTTTGTGTGTGTGTGTGTGTATGGTCCAAAACACACCCGAACTGTGGCGTCTCCAGCACGTCTCCTCGCCGCTCCTTCACCTCCTCCAGCCGCTGCTTCTTCTCCACGTTCCTCAGCGTCGGGTAGTTCCTGCACACACACACGCGCACACACACACACACACACACACACACACGACTCTCCGCTATTAGTACATCATTTTCAACCCTTATCATAAAAAGCCAATTTACTGAAGAGCTGTTTCCCTAAGAGTGGCCATTAAAACTCACAAAAGACTTACACTGACAGAATGTTGCTAAGGTACTCAGGGGTGATTGCTAGGACGTTGCTAGGGTACTCGGGGTGGTTTGTAGGATGTTGCAATGTGGTTGCTAGGGACTCAAATTGGTTGCTATGACATTCTCAGTGGTCCTTAAGGTAATCGGTTGATTAATAAGGTGTTGCTATGCGGATGCCAGGATACTTGGGCTGGTTGCTAGGGTGTTGCTATGTGGTTGCCAAGGTATTCTGGGTGGCTGCTAGGGTGTTACTATGCTGTTGCTAGGGTACTCAAGGTGGTTGCTAGGGTGTTGCTATATGGTTGCTAAGGTAATTGGGTGGTTGCTAAGGTGTTGCTAGGACAATTGGACTGGTTGCTAGGGTGTTGCGTTGCCAAGGTATTCTGGGTGGTTGCTAGGGTGATACTATACGGTAGCTAGTGTACTCAAGGTGGTTGCTTGGATGTTGCTATGTGGTTGCTAGAGTATTCTTGGTGGTTGCTAGGGTGTTGCTATGTGGTTGCTAAGGTAATTGGTGGTTAAGATTTTGCTATGCGGTTGTAAGGATACTTGAGCTGGTTGCTAGGGTGTTGCTATGCAGTTGCCAAGGTATTCTGGGTGGTTGCTAGGGTGTTACTATGCGATTGCTAGAGTATTCTCAGTGATTGCAAGGGTTTGGGTATGCAGTTGCTAGAATTTTCTCGTGGTTGCTAGGGTGTTACTATGTGGTTGCAAGGGTGTTGCTATGCAGTTGCTAGAGTTTTCTCTGTGGTTGCTAGGGTGTTACTATGCGGTTGCTAGAGTATTCTCAGTGGTTACAAGGGTTTTGCTATGCAGTTGCTAGAATTTTCTCAGTGGTTGCTAGGGTGTTCCTAAACGGTTGCTGGTGTATTCAAGGTGTTTGCTAGGATGTTGCCATGCGGTTGCTAGGATATGTGGGCTGGTTGCTAAGGTATTCTGGGTGGTTTCTAGGGTGGTATTAAGTCCTAATTCTGTGATAAAGTGTCTGCATTAGTAATTGACCGCAGATTTGAGGTCAGAGTAGCGTCTATCTCTCAGGAACAGCTGCTATTGTGCGGTTTATCTCACCGCCGTCTCTCCTCTCTCCAGCGGGCGATGTCCTCAGCCGTGTCCAATCGGATCCGCTTGGCTCCCGGTGCGTGGTTCTGCCGGAGAACGAGAACTATATCAGAGTTCACAGCGCCAGATATTCTCAGTTTAGGCCCTTCAATGCTCGCGCTCTTCAAAGCAGGATTCTGATTGGCTCAGAGTGATCTTTAAAGGGACACTTCACTTTCTTTGAAAATAGGCTCATTTTCCAAGTCCCTTAAAGTTAAAGGGTTAGTTCACCCAAAACTGAAGATTCAGTCATTAACTCCTCTCCCTCATGTGGTTGGACACCCGTCAGACCTTCGTTCATCTTCAGAACACAGATGAAGATATTTTAGTGTAAAGCTGAGAAAGGCTTCAGATAGGCCTCCATTGGCCTTCAGTCCATTCCCACTCACAAGACCCATAAAGGCCCTAAACACATCGACACACAGCCCATCTCACTACAGCGGCTGCACAATCACTTGATGAAGCGGCGAGAATAGTTATTGCCGTGAACTCGGCGCATGCGTGAGAATATGACGCATGAGGGAGTAATTAATGACATCATTTTAATTTTTCGGTGAACTAACCCTTTAAACAATTGAGTTTTAGCGTTTTTGAATCCATTCAGCCGATCTCTGGCGGTAGCACTTTTAGCATAGCTTAGCATACATCATTGAATCGGATTAGACCGTTAGCATCGCGCTCAAAAATGAATCGTCTCTCTCAAACGTCTCCATTGCATGTAATATTGCGCCTGCTCCCATGACTGCCACAAAGATCCTACGCAGGAATGAGAAAATAGTTCCTAGCTATAACGGTGTAAAACAAAAATAGCACCTTTTCATTTTCCGTTGGTCTTAGTCGAAGAGTTAACTATAGAAGAGTCAGTAAAATATTGAAAGTCTTTGGTCCTCATTTTTGAGCGCGATGCTAACGGTCTAATCCGATTCAATGATGTATGCTAAGCTATGCTAAAAGTGCTGCCGCCAGAGATCGGCTGAATGGATTCAAAAACGCTAAAACTCAACTCAAGCCTATTTTCAGAAAAGTGGAGTGTCCCTTTAAAGTTTAAAGCAGGATTCTGATTGGCTCAGAGTGAGCCATCGTTAAAGCATGAGCTTACGTTTCTCCAGTGGATCTTCACCAGCTTCTCGTGTGCGGTGAATCTGCAGTCTTCCACAGAGCACTGCGAGCAGAAGATCACACAGGGTCAGAGTTCACACACACACACACACACACACACACACACACACACACACACACTACCTTCACATGCTGAGAGATGTGTTCATCATATTTGTCCTGAGTTTTGAAGCCTCGGTCACACGGGTCACAGAAGTGGCTGAACTCAGGATCCTTCTGCTTCTTCTTACCCCACTGATGATGGCCTGAGCCCCGCCAGCCGGCACGCTGAGGACCTGCTGAAGACCAGAGCTCAAACAGAGGCCGCTTCAACACACACACACACACCAAACTGAGTCAACACACACACACACACACACACACACACACACACACACACCAAACTGAGTCAACACACACAACAGGAACACACACACACACACCAAACTGAGTCAACACACACAACAGGAACACACACACACACACACACCAAACTGAGCGCACACACACACACACACACACACCAGACTGAGTCAACACACACAACAGGAACACACACACACCAAACTGAGTCAACACACACAACAGGAACACACACACACACACCAAACTGATTCAACAGGAACACACACACACACACACACACCAAACTGATTCAACAGGAACACACACACACACACACACCAAACTGATTCAACAGGAACACACACACCAAACTGATTCAACAGGAACACACACACACACCAAACTGATTCAACAGGAACACACACACACACACACACCAAACTGATTCAACAGGAACACACACACACACCAAACTGATTCAACAGGAACACACACACACACCAAACTGATTCAACAGGAACACACACACACACCAAACTGATTCAACAGGAACACACACACACACACACACACCAAACTGATTCAACAGGAACACACACACACACCAAACTGATTCAACAGGAACACACACACACACACACACACCAAACTGATTCAACAGGAACACACACACACACACACCAAACTGATTCAACAGGAACACACACACACACCAAACTGATTCAACAGGAACACACACACACACCAAACTGATTCAACAGGAACACACACACACACCAAACTGATTCAACAGGAACACACACACACACCAAACTGATTCAACAGGAACACACACACACACCAAACTGATTCAACAGGAACACACACACACACCAAACTGATTCAACAGGAACACACACACACACACACACACCAAACTGATTCAACAGGAACACACACACACACACACCAAACTGATTCAACAGGAACACACACACACACCAAACTGATTCAACAGGAACACACACACACACACCAAACTGATTCAACAGGAACACACACACACACACACACACACACCAAACTGATTCAACAGGAACACACACACACACCAAACTGATTCAACAGGAACACACACACACACCAAACTGATTCAACAGGAACACACACACACACACCAAACTGATTCAACAGGAACACACACACACACACACACACACACACACCAAACTGATTCAACAGGAACACACACACACACACCAAACTGATTCAACAGGAACACACACACACACACACACACCAAACTGATTCAACAGGAACACACACACACACACACACACCAAACTGATTCAACAGGAACACACACACACACACACACACACACACACCAAACTGATTCAACAGGAACACACACACACACACACACCAAACTGATTCAACAGGAACACACACACACACACACCAAACTGATTCAACAGGAACACACACACACACACCAAACTGATTCAACAGGAACACACACACACACACACCAAACTGATTCAACAGGAACACACACACACACACACCAAACTGATTCAACAGGAACACACACACACCAAACTGATTCAACAGGAACACACACACACACACACCAAACTGATTCAACAGGAACACACACACACACACACCAAACTGATTCAACAGGAACACACACACACACACACCAAACTGATTCAACAGGAACACACACACACACACCAAACTGATTCAACAGGAACACACACACACACCAAACTGATTCAACAGGAACACACACACACACCAAACTGATTCAACAGGAACACACACACCAAACTGATTCAACAGGAACACACACACACACATCAAACTGATTCAACAGGAACACACACACACACACACCAAATTGATTCAACAGGAACACACACACACACACACCAAACTGATTCAACAGGAACACACACACACACACACACCAAACTGATTCAACAGGAACACACACACACACCAAATTGATTCAACAGGAACACACACACACACCAAATTGATTCAACAGGAACACACACACACACACCAAACTGATTCAACAGGAACACACACACACACACACACACACCAAACTGATTCAACAGGAACACACACACACACCAAACTGATTCAACGGTAACACACACACACCAAACTGATTCAACAGTAACACACACACACCAAACTGATTCAACAGTAACACACACACACACACCAAACTGATTCAACAGTAACACACACACACCAAACTGATTCAACAGGAACACACACACACACACACACCAAACTCATTCAACAGTAACACACACACCAAACTGATTCAACAGTAACACACACACACACACACACAGACAGACAGACACACTCCATGTATTCAGGTGTTGTAAGCGCATGATGTCTCTCCTCGCGTACCGTACTGATGACGCAGCGGCTGCTGATGCTGCGGCTGGCCGGGGCTCCAGCTCCAGGGTCCGGCTTGAGTCCAGCTCCAGTCCCGGGACGCCTCGAACCCGCTCCGCTGCCCCGCCGGTGCTGCGCTGAAGCTCGGCGGCGGATAGCGCTCCTGCTCCCCCATCATGATCAGACCCGATCAGCTTCACACACTCACATAAACACACACACATGTGCAGGAGAAACACAGAGGAGCATGCTGTTCAACACACGTGCGACTTCCGCTAACGTCACTTCCGACCTGCGCTGAACGCACCGAGCGCGCGCTGAAGCCAGGTGGCGCTGTCCGTCACACTAACACAAACCGGAAACATTCCCTCAGATCAGATCAGAGCTCTCTCTCTCTCTCTCTCTCTCTCTCTCTCTCTCTCTCTCTCTCTCTCTCTCTCTCTCTCTCTCTCTCTCTCTCTCTCTCTCTCTCTCTCAAATGTGCTTTATTGGCATGACAATTATTTCAATGTATTGCCAAAGAATTAACATACATGTAGATATACATATATAGCCTACATACATAAAGGAATCATATAAAATAAAGAGCATATTTGCATAACCCCGCCTCCTGGAACATGTTGAGTTGTTGTAGTCGAGTACATTTGCATAACCCCGCCTCCTGGAACATGTTGAGTTGTTGTAGTCGAGTACATTTGCATAACCCCGCCTCCTGGAACATGTTGAGTTGTTGTAGTCGAGTACATTTGCATAACCCCGCCTCCTAGAACATGTTGAGTTGTTGTAGTCGAGAACATTTGCATAACCCCGCCTCCTGGAAAATGTTGAGTTGCTGAGTACATTTGGGAGTCGCTCAAGCTGTCGTCCGTCTTCCACATTTATTGATACATTACACAGAACACAAATGCAATAGCATGTCATAAAGCGAGGTGGCAACACCGTAATTAAACTAAACTATCCCTGATATTCTCTGCTCATCTCACAGCGGTTTAGAGATTATCATGACAGAATATGCTAATCAATGCCTATAGATCGTTAACTCCTCCTCTATCCCTTCAGAAGCGTCCTGTCTCCTTCTTACATGTCTTCTCTTCTTCTGGAGTCTCTCCATCATTGTCCGATTCTGGTTTGATCATAAAAGGCTAAACAGTTTCAGTGTGTGTGTGTGTGTGTGTGAGGTAATCGGAGCTGCTAACACAAGGTCTTGAAACCCCGCCCTCCTCCTGAAAGGGGGCGGGGAGCAGCAGCTTATTTGCATTTAAAGGGACACACAAAAACAGCACATTTTTCCTCACCCTCAAAAAGTGACTGAAAAATTATCTTAGAGGTATTTTGAGCTGAAACTTCTCTCTCTCTCTCTCCCTCACTCACACACACCCTCTCGCTCTCACACACACACACACACACACACACACACACAGTAGCTGTGTTTAATCTGGACTGAAGGACCTTTGGTTCATTATTGTATTATGGTATGGCAATCATGACAATTGATCTTACTGTTCTTTCATACATTAAAAACAAAGAAAATCATTTTAAAAACAGTATTATGCATTTCTGACGTGATTGTTTCATTAAGATCATCTGTAATTTACAACTCATTTACAAATAAACACATGAAAACTGATATGATCACTGTCGTTATTGTACATTTTGTTTGACTTTATTTGAACCCCAAACCTTAATAAATGTGTGTGTTTGATGGTGAGCATTATCAACAGAACATCATTAGCCTGTTCAATCACCGTTTTATTAAAGCATAAAACTATTTACAATATACTATTACATTTACAATAACTATTATGCAATCATACGAACGCTTGTTCTTTCATAATCAACACTTTTAGCTGACCCCTTACCTGTTGATTTAAAGCGGACACAGCAGATTATTGCTGAAGTGAAAGCATTTCAAAATACAAAAGAATGAAAAAGTTATGGAAGTTTAAATCTACAGAAAATGAAAAATACAGTACTAATAATTTTTTATAAATATAAATTATATATTTTACAAAATGTTTTTTTACTATAAAATTACTATAAAACCGAAGCGATATGTCTAACCAAATTGTGTTCCAAATTTGAAGTTGATATCACAAAAATAGAAGTCCCCAAGAGATTTTGTTTAGGCGCAGTACCAAAAATAGCCACCGGGTGTCATTCAATTTCCAATGATTGTTTTTTTGATGCATTTTCCTGTAAATTTTTGTCCAAATATCACTTCCATCATAAAACAGACACCAAATATGGAACCTTGAGACTCGGACCTTTACAATGATATGTGTTTTGTCGAGATTAGAAAAGATTTTGATCATAAAGTAGTTTATAAATACTTTTCGTACTATGACACCGCCCACTAGGGGAGGAGCCCGCTAGAATAATTTAGAGTACCGTTTCCATGGTAACACACCGTCTGATTTAAAAACGGTTTTCACAGGATTAAATTTGAGTTCGTAAGCTTTCGAATGATACCTAATTTATGATAATTACTAAAAAATATGATATGAAAAAAAGGCGATGGAAAAAAGAGTGCCAGGCGTCCCGCCAGCGGGCCGGTGACAGTTAACGGGTTAATATCTTTTGGTCTCTTTAACCCTTGATGATCTTCACAGACGGACACTTTCAGAGCTCATGGACAATCTTGCATAGATAATCTTCACAATATTACAATAACACTCAGAGTCTGTTAAGGAATGACTTCATAAGGCAGTGAGTGTGAAGGCGTCGGGTCATCAGATGACTCTGGAGAGATCTCTGAGCGCTCACTGATCACAGGCCAGATTCTTCATCATCATCATCATCATCATCACTGATCACAGGCCAGACTCTTCATCATCATCATCATCATCATCATCACTGATCACAGGCCAGACTCTTCATCATCATCATCACTCATCACTGATCACAGGCCAGACTCTTCATCATCATCATCACAGGCCAGACTCTTCATCATCATCATCACTCATCACTGATCACAGGCCAGATTCTTCATCATCATCACTCATCACTGATCACAGGCCAGACTCTTCATCATCATCATCACTCATCACTGATCACAGGCCAGACTCTTCATCATCATCATCACAGGCCAGACTCTTCATCATCATCATCATCACTCATCACTGATCACAGGCCAATGGTTCGGGTTCTCCTCATACCACTGCACTGAAAACAACAACAACAGAGACCCTTCATCATCATCACCTTCATCATCATCATCATCATCACACTCTTCATCATCTCTTACCGGTCCGTCTGATGCCTTCCTTCCACATGACCTTAGGTCTCCATCCGAGTCGGTGTAGTTTCTGTGATATCATGGGATACCTGAGCTCCGCCACGGGGCTAGAGATGAAGAGCAGAAGGAGAGTTAGTGAGGATCCTTCATAAACATGAGCTGCAATCACAGGACAGGACACACACCGGTCTTCAACAAACTCCAGCCAATCCTCCAGAGCTTCACACGACACATCCTTCACTTTCTGCGGACAGAAAACAGCCGGTCACTAATGAAGAGATATCTCACGAGCGTCATTATTCAATGTTTCTCTCTTTAAAGCTTCTTAATATTCCCTGCAACAGGTTCTCATACATCCAAGGTCAAAAAGTCTCTCTAAGCCCGCCTCTCTGAGAGCTGCTCTGATTGGTCAGAAAGCAAGCGCTCATTAGCATTATTATTATTATATATTACAGTGTGTGAGGGGGCGGGGCTAAGAGACGCTGTTCAGCCAATCAGGACCAGAGGCGGGCATTATGCAGATTAACTACAGTGAGTGAGGGCGGGGCTAGGAGACGCTGTTCAGCCAATCAGGACTAGAGGCGGGCATTATGCAGATTAACTAAAGTGAGAGTGGGCGTGGGGCTAAGAGACGCTGTTTAGCCAATCAGGACTAGAGGCGGACATTATGCAGATTAACTAAAGTGAGTGAGGGGGCGGGGCTAAGAGACGCTGAGCAGCCAATCAGGACTAGAGGCCGGCATTATGCAGATTAACTACAGGGAGTGAGGGCGGGGCTAAGAGACACTGAGCAGCCAATCAGGACTAGAGGCGGGCATTATGCAGATTAACTAGTGATTGAGGGTGGAGCTAAAATACGCTGAGCAGCCAATCAGGACTAGAGGCGGGCATTATGCAGATTAACTACATGGAGTGAGGGCGGGGCTAAGAGACGCTGTTCAGCCAATCAGAACTAGAGGAGGGCATTATGCTGAATAACTACAGGGAGTGAGGGCGGGGCTAAGAGACGCTGTTCAGCCAATCAGGACTAGAGGCGGGCATTATGCAGATTAACTACAGGGAGTGAGGGCGGAGCTAAGAGACGCTGTTCAGCCAATCAGGACCAGAGGCGGGCATTATGCAGATTAACTACAGTGAGTGAGGGCGGGGCTAAGAGACGCTGTTCAGCCAATCAGGACTAGAGGCGGGCATTATGCAGATTAACTAAAGTGAGTGAGGGGGCGGGGCTAAGAGACGCTGAGCAGCCAATCAGGACTAGAGGCCGGCATTATGCAGATTAACTACAGGGAGTGAGGGTGGGGCTAAGAGACACTGAGCAGCCAATCAGGACTAGAGGCGGGCATTATGCAGATTAACTAGTGATTGAGGGTGGAGCTAAAATACGCTGAGCAGCCAATCAGGACTAGAGGCGGGCATTATGCTGATTAACTACAGGGAGTGAGGGCGGGGCTAAGAGACGCTGTTCAGCCAATCAGGACTAGAGGCGGGCATTATGCAGATTAACTACAGGGAGTGAGGGCGGGGCTAAGAGACGCTGTTCAGCCAATCAGGACTAGAGGCGGGCATTATGCAGATTAACTACAGGGAGTGAGGGCGGGGCTAAGAGACGCTGTTCAGCCAATCAGAACTAGAGGCTGGCATTATGCAGATTAACTACAGGGAGTGAGGGCGGGGCTAAGAGACGCTGTTCAGCCAATCAGGACTAGAGGTGGGCATTATGCAAATTAGTAACACATCTGGCTCAGTGAGACTGAATTACTGCAACTTATTTCAGATCAGACTAACTGCTTCCTCTTAGGAGACAATAACTTCTACATTCACCGACCGCTCTAACACACACTATATGAAAGATCGCATCAGAAAGAGGTTATCGGTTATTACACAACAGCTGGTCATGTGATCGCTACCATTTTCACCAGTTCTCTGGCGAGCTGAATGATGGGAATTTCAAAGCTGCTCCCAATGTTGTAAATTTCTCCCAGAATGCCTTTCTCCATCACCGTCAGGAAGGCGTCAGTGACATCACTGACATACAGGAAGTGTCTGGACTGCAGGCCGGAGCCCTGGATAGTGCTGCACAACACACACACACACACACACACACACAGAGACACACACACACACACACACGTTTGTTTTTGTGACATATGGGGACATTCCACTGGTGTAATGGTTTTTATACTGTACAAACCGTATTTCCTATCACCTTAAAAATAGTCTGCCAATGGTGTAAACAAAATAATCTTAATTTAAACAGAAAACAAGTTTATTTTGCTTATTTAAAGCAAAAACTCTCTTCATTTTGAGTTATTTTTTCCTAAAACAAGAAAAACACTTTTGCTTGTCTAGTAAATGTTTACATATTTGGACTTAAAACAAGATAAAAACACTCAGTAAGAAGAGCATTTTGCAGTGTATCTATGAAGCCCCTCCTTCTGAAAAGCACACTGTGCTCTAATTGGTCGGCTGGAGTGGTAAGTAAATGTTATTAATAAAGCACATTTAAATTTAGCTTACACAGACCAAAGTGATGTACAAAACAATCACAAAAATACATTAAAATGAAAAATATAAGAACAAAATAATAAAAAAAAAAATAGAATTAGAAAACAGTTCCTAATCCAAAAATTAATAAGCAGGAAATGCTAACGCATGACAAACGGAGTGTTGTGATTGGTGTTTGGGAAATGTCCCGCCCCCTTCTCATAACCGCCAATCTCAAGTAACTCGACCAGGCCCCGCCCCTTTATTCTGCATGAGTTATTATGATGAGGAATATTGTGACGTGTTTGTTCCCGAAGGAAAACTGGAGACTCACCATTTCTGCTGCTGCTGAATGAGCGTCAGGAATCTGGGAATGACCTGCTCACACACAACCACACAGAGTTAAACACACATGCTCTTCTTATCTACTAAATGTGTCCTAATGTAGGAATATTTAGAGATTAGAAACGAGACAAAAATAATGAGTAAGAAAAACATTTCCAGGAGCCAGTTTTGCTTTAGATGTCTGAGTTTGTGATCGGTCTGCTGTCGGGAAGATTGATTAAAGATAATAAACCTGCAACTTTACTCACAATTATGAGTTTAAATCTCACACACTGCAAAACACGCTCTTCTTATTCAGTATTTTTGTCTTGTTTCCAGTCTAAATATCTAAATATTCTTAAATCAAGATGCAGTTACTAGATCAGTAAAATGATTCCTTGTTTTCTTAAAAATAAAATCTAAATGAAGAGAGTTTTTGCTTAAAACAGGCAAAATGATCTAATAATCTTATTTCTGTTTGGGACGGAAACAAGAAATCAGATAATTTTTCTCACCCCATTGGCAGATCATTTTTCCTGTTTCCTACTTCATTTAGATTTTATTTTTAAAGGTCCCGTTCTTCGCGATTCCATCTTTCAAACTTTAGTTAGTGTGTAATGTTGCTGTTAGAGCATAAATAATACCTGTAAAATTATAAAGCTCAATGCCAAGCGGGATATTTTATTTAACAGAAGTTCCCTTTCAAAGCCGACAGCGAGCGGCCGGTCTGGACGACACCGCTGCACTTCCTGCTGTGATGACGTCACTAGAGCCGTTTGACTAAAGCTCCGCCCACAAGAACACGCAAATAGGGGGCGTGGTCTCGTTGCTCTCCCGCGTGGAGAAGAGCGCGCATTCATGCATCGCCCCGTTATGGTAAGAGGCGGGACCTTTCTGGGCAAAGTGCACTAAGCTGCTGTCCAATCACAGCGCGGGAAGCGCTGGCCCAATAAGAACTCGTTAAATTGTGTGAAAAATACTGTTTTTACACGCGAAACATGAACTCATGTTATATTGCACACTGTAAACATAATCAAAGCTTCGAAAACACGCGAAGAATGGGACCTTTAAGAAAACAAGGAAACATATCTTATGTCGTTTTACTGATCTAGTAAATGCATCTTGATTTAAGAATATTTAGATATTTGGACTGGAAACAAGAGCTGGACAAACTACACGACTTCATTACTGGAGTAAAAGTACAGAAGTATTTGTTTTCAAAAGTAAATGTCCTTCTTTATGTCGCCGCATTATTGTATTATAGTTGTATAAATGCACATTATGCCATCATGGTTTAAGCCAGTCAGTGACGCTCCATCTGACACACTAGCAGACGACTAACTTAAACTCATTTAAATACTTGTAGAAAAGTTACAAAGCTGCTGTCACTTTAAGGCCGAATGCACGGATCCAATACACTGATACACATCTGATATTCTCACACTGTTCACCTTCACTGAAGACAGAATCAACTTTGTTTATGTGAATACTCCACTAAATGAGCATTTGGACATCCGTCTTCTTCCATTTTGCTCTAAACTATAAATCAGTGTTTAATAAATGCTGTGAAATCATTGAACTTCACGAGACTCTACAAGAGTGATTCCTGAAAGGCTTTCTGCAAAAACCCAAACACCTTTTAAAGAAGAAAAAAATCATCACTGACTTTCAAAGCGGCGACAGAAACGACTTTCCACTTCGAGGACCTTGATAGAAATGTAGTGGAGTAAAGAGGACGATATTTGTCTTTCAGATGGAGTGAAGTTAAAGTCAGAAGATTACAGAAAAAATAATACTCCAGTAAAGCACAGAGACTCAAACAGTGAACTTCAGTACAGGACTGGAGTAGATGAGCTGAGGGACTGGCCAGCTCTGGTGGAAACAAAATCCTACAAAAATAGACAAAAGATCTAGACTAGACTAGACAAAAATCCTAAATAAGAAGAGCCTTTTTTGCAGTGTGGTAAATCTCGTACCTTCTCATGGTATTGGTGCGGCCCGTAAACGTTACTGCTCCTCGTGATCACAGCGGGAAACTCAGGAGAGATAATAAACACGGCACAATATTACATCCCATATTAAACATCTGGAGTCGCTACGGTGATGAGGTTTGTGGATGTGAGACTGATACCTTATGTTTGATCCAGTAGGACATCACAATGTTTTCTGCCGCAGCTTTGGAAGCTGAATATGGATTGCTGGGTCTCTGTGGACTGAGCTCATCGAACGGCTGAAAACCAGAACCACACCAGAACAGATCAGACAAACAAGTGCACTGCAAAAAAAGCTCTTCTTACTTAAAAAATTGTCTTGTTTCCAGTCTAAATATCTAACAATTCTTAAATCAAGATGCATTTACTAGATCAGTAAAACCACACAAGATATTTTTTCTTGTTTTGTTGAAAATTAAATCAAAATGATCTGCCAATGGGGTGAGAAAAATAATCTTATTTCTGATTGGGACGGAAACAAGATCTCAAACATTGGCAGATTATTTATCTTATTTTAGGCAAAAACTCTCTTCATTTTGAGTTATTTTTCCCCAAAACAAGACAATAATTTTAACTTATCTTGTAAATGCTTCTTAATGTGAGTATTTTTCGATATTTAGACTAGAAACAAGACAAAAATACTGAGGAAGAAGAGCATTTTCTGCAGTGTGTGCTGATTTCAGAGCTTTTCAAGGGTAAGTTTTACGCACCTGAGCCGGGCTGTCTCCGTAAACCTCATCAGTGCTGATGTAGATGAAGCGCCGGACCTGAGCCTTCAGCGCCGCTCGCACCAAAATGGCCGTCCCGTCCACATTCACACGCATGAAGCGCGCCGGACACACAAACGAGCTCTCTGTGGAGTATATCAGGGATGCCACAATTCTCAGTCAGTGTTGGGTGTAATTAGTTCCTGTAATTTAATTACTTTTCCCTTGATAAAGTAAAGGGATTACTCCTTTTCTGTGTAATTTAATTACAGTTACTCTACAAGTGATTGAACTAAATACTGTGTATAGACTGTAGAACGATTATAATGCAATAGTGGAGATGACTTTCAAATTTAAAGGGGGGGTGAAATGCTGTTTCATGCATACTGATCTTTTTACACTGTTAAAGACTTGGAATCCCATACTAAACATAGACAAAGTTTCAAAAGTTAAGGTGGACGTTTGATGGGAGTATTTCTTTGTCAAAAATACTACTTCCGGTTAGTCATAAGTTTCGGCAAGTTTTTTGAGATCATGCGTCCCCTTTGACGTTAATGGGGGCGGAATTTCCTTGTATGGGCCGTACGGACAATTCTACCGGAAGCGCGTGAGAGAGAGCGAGAGAGAGAGAGAGGGAGAGAGCGAAAGCAACAGCCTACGCCCATCAAAGCGCTGGCTTGTAGGCTGCGCTGCTGCACAGGTGATGTGCACATAACAATGTCACCAAAAAAGTGCGTTTTTGGTTGCCAGACCAAGACAGTCCTGCACAGATTCTCCAAAACCCCGCGGTAAGGCAACAGTGGATGGAATTTGCTTTTCCGGATCAGCAACTGAGTTGCGCGAATGTTTATATCTGTTCGCTGCATTTCGGTGCCGACTGTTTCATAAACAAGGCCCAGCTCGACGCCGGATTTTCCCGATCGCCTAATGCTGAAGGATGGAGCAGTCCCAACGATAAAGGTCCCAACGTTAGAACCGCAGGCGGTGAGTGAGACTGCTTCAAATGTCTGTGTTTTTGCCAATGCTCATCAAGTAGCCCAAACATGATCACGTATAGTTAATTGATCAATGGAGCATGCGATGTGTAGTGCGTGTACATTTGTTTAGCTGGCCACTATATGTGTAACTTTATGTTTGTGTATTGTAAAAGCACTCCAAACAACAATACACAAAGAGTGGGGAAATATGTTGAACTAAATAAGCGCGCTTCTTCATTCAAATGCGCTACTATTCCGTGTCTTTCTATGTAAACACTAACTTAGCCTGCCGTGCAAAACCAGTCCGCTTACTGTCTACACAAACCACGCGTAAACACACACACACACGTGCACAACTGCACTTCCCACATGTACACCTTCAAAGACAAAAATACGACGATATAATTCAAGTATAAATATGTAAATAACACAAGTCGCTAAGCATATTATATAGTTAGTGTATAACTTGTAGCACATAGAGACGTCCTGCTCTAGTCGTTTTTGCTGCTGCTCCTGTTCAACTGCAGCCTCTGGGTCTGATTCCGGATCATAGATGTATGGCTGTATCTGATTAAAAGCCATATTTTTATTTTGAATAAAGTTTTTTCCCGCTGTTAGGGATGACACAGCTTTACGACGCACTCGACTCAACACACAGCGCGCTGCTGCACACGTCATTATTTAGCTCCGCTCACACGATACGCCCCCACCCGCTCGGCTTTTTTGGAAAGACTCGGAACAGCGCATCTTTCTTATATAATTATTAAAAAAATAAAGACTTTTCGGAGATATGCAGGATGCAGTGCTACTCTATAGGTACTCAAGATTGATATGACACTGACTGAAACTGAGTGTTTCACCCCCCCTTTAAACTGCATAATTTTATGTATCCTTCATTTTTAATACATTGGTCAGTTAATAAGAATAATCGAAGAAGTTTTATATTACATATTTGAATGAATTAAAAGAGCCGTTTCATATCTATCCTTGTATCGCTGAAAACTCGAGGTTGATATAGGATTTGGAAAGTAATTAGTAATTAAATACTTTTTGGAGAGAGTAATGTGTACAGTAATCTAATTACACTATTGAAGATGTAATTAGTAACTAGTAATTCAGTACTTTATTAGAGTCACTTACCCAACACTGATTCTCAATACACTAACTCAGTATTTTTGTCTTGTTTCTAGTCCAAATATCTTAAAATTCTTACATTAAGAAACATTTACTAGACAAGTACAAATTATTGTCTTGTTTTGGGAAAAATAACTCTAAATGAAGAGAGTTTTTGCTTAAAATAAGATAAATAATCTGCCAATGGGGTGAGAAAAATAATCTTGTTTTCGGTTTGAATTAAGATTATTTTTCCTACCACACTGGCAGATTATTCATTATTCATATTCATTCAGTTTCATACTTACATGCTGCTGTACATCTGTGAGCTGCCACTTTAAAATCTTTATATATAATTATTTTATATTACACAGTACACTGGGAGTGTGTACAAGAGTTTTTTAAGTAAAATAAAGAAAGAGTATTGCAATAAAAACATTTTCTCCTTAACGTCGTTCTGTTCCTGTCGCTTATAGAAGTGCAAAAACACCGAACCGAACCGTGGACTGACGAACCGAACACCGAGGTGTGTGTTAAACCGCGGACTGATGAACCGAACACCGAGGTGTGTGTTAAACCGCGGACTGACGAACCGAACACCGAGGTGTGTGTTAAACCGCGGACTGACGAACCGAACACCGAGGTGTGTGTTAAACCGCGGACTGACGAACCGAACACCGAGGTGTGTGTTAAACCGCGGACTGATGAACCGAACACCGAGGTGTGTGTTAAACCGCGGACTGATGAACCGAACACCGAGGTGTGTGTTAAACCGCGGACTGATGAACCGAACACCGAGGTGTGTGTTAAACCGCGGACTGATGAACCGAACACCGAGGTGTGTGTTAAACCGTGGACTGACGAACCGAACACCGAGGTGTGTGTTAAACCGCGGACTGACGAACCGAACACCGAGGTGTGTGTTAAACCGTGGACTGACGAACCGAACACCGAGGTGTGTGTTAAACCGCGGACTGACGAACCGAACACCGAGGTGTGTGTTAAACCGCGGACTGACCAACCGAACACCGAGGTGTGTGTTAAACCGCGGACTGACGAACCGAACACCGAGGTGTGTGTTAAACCGCGGACTGACGAACCGAACACCGAGGTGTGTGTTAAACCGCGGACTGACGAACCGAACACCGAGAGGTGTGTGTTAAACCGCGGACTGATGAACCGAACACCGAGGTGTGTGTTAAACCGCGGACTGACGAACCGAACACCGAGGTGTGTGTTAAACCGCGGACTGATGAACCGAACACCGAGGTGTGTGTTAAACCGCGGACTGATGAACCGAACACCGAGGTGTGTGTTAAACCGCGGACTGACGAACCGAACACCGAGGTGTGTGTTAAACCGCGGACTGACGAACCGAACACCGAGGTGTGTGTTAAACCGCGGACTGACGAACCGAACACCGAGGTGTGTGTTAAACCGCGGACTGACGAACCGAACACCGAGGTGTGTGTTAAACCGCGGACTGACGAACCGAACACCGAGGTGTGTGTTAAACCGCGGACTGACGAACCGAACACCGAGGTGTGTGTTAAACCGCGGACTGACGAACCGAACACCGAGGTGTGTGTTAAACCGCGGACTGACGAACCGAACACCGAGGTGTGTGTTAAACCGCGGACTGATGAACCGAACACCGAGGTGTGTGTTAAACCGCGGACTGATGAACCGAACACCGAGGTGTGTGTTAAACCGCGGACTGATGAACCGAACACCGAGGTGTGTGTTAAACCGCGGACTGATGAACCGAACACCGAGGTGTGTGTTAAACCGCGGACTGATGAACCGAACACCGAGGTGTGTGTTAAACCGCGGACTGATGAACCGAACACCGAGGTGTGTGTTAAACCGCGGACTGATGAACCGAACACCGAGGTGTGTGTTAAACCGCGGACTGATGAACCGAACACCGAGGTGTGTGTTAAACCGCGGACTGATGAACCGAACACCGAGGTGTGTGTTAAACCGTGGACTGACGAACCGAACACCGAGGTGTGTGTTAAACCGCGGACTGATGAACCGAACACCGAGGTGTGTGTTAAACCGCGGACTGATGAACCGAACACCGAGGTGTGTGTTAAACCGCGGACTGACGAACCGAACACCGAGGTGTGTGTTAAACCGCGGACTGACGAACCGAACACGAGGTGTGTGTTAAACCGCGGACTGACGAACCGAACACCGAGGTGTGTGTTAAACCGCGGACTGACGAACCGAACACCGAGGTGTGTGTTAAACCGCGGACTGACGAACCGAACACCGAGGTGTGTGTTAAACCGCGGACTGACGAACCGAACACGAGGTGTGTGTTAAACCGCGGACTGATGAACCGAACACCGAGGTGTGTGTTAAACCGCGGACTGACGAACCGAACACCGAGGTGTGTGTTAAACCGCGGACTGACGAACCGAACACGAGGTGTGTGTTAAACCGCGGACTGACGAACCGAACACCGAGGTGTGTGTTAAACCGCGGACTGACGAACCGAACACCGAGGTGTGTGTTAAACCGCGGACTGACGAACCGAACACCGAGGTGTGTGTTAAACCGCGGACTGACGAACCGAACACCGAGGTGTGTGTTAAACCGCGGACTGACGAACCGAACACCGAGGTGTGTGTTAAACCGCGGACTGACCAACCGAACACCGAGGTGTGTGTTAAACCGCGGACTGACCAACCGAACACCGAGGTGTGTGTTAAACCGCGGACTGACGAACCGAACACCGAGGTGTGTGTTAAACCGCGGACTGACGAACCGAACACCGAGGTGTGTGTTAAACCGCGGACTGACGAACCGAACACCGAGGTGTGTGTTAAACCGCGGACTGATGAACCGAACACCGAGGTGTGTGTTAAACCGCGGACTGACGAACCGAACACCGAGGTGTGTGTTAAACCGCGGACTGACCAACCGAACACCGAGGTGTGTGTTAAACCGCGGACTGACCAACCGAACACCGAGGTGTGTGTTAAACCGCGGACTGACGAACCGAACACCGAGGTGTGTGTTAAACCGCGGACTGATGAACCGAACACCGAGGTGTGTGTTAAACCGCGGACTGACCAACCGAACACCGAGGTGTGTGTTAAACCGTGGACTGACCAACCGAACACCGAGGTGTGTGTTAAACCGCGGACTGACTGTATTGTTGTATCTCTAGTGTAAAGTGCCTTTGCTGTGTTGAAGGTCATCAGGTGTGGACGTAAACTCACCCACATGTGTTTCAGCAGCACAGTGAAAAACAACATCGATGTGCTCCGTCGTAAAGACATGCGTTATGAAGAGCGGATCGCAGATGTCCCCCTAAGAGAGGCACAGAGTGTGTGTGAGTGTGTGTGATTATGTGTTTGTGAATGTTTGGTGTGTGTGTGTGTGTGTGTGTGTGTGTGTGTGTGTGTGTACCGGGATGAAGGTGTAGCTGCTGCTGGCCTGGACGGAGCGCAGGTTCTTCAGACTAGAGCAGCGCTGCAGCTGAAACACAAGCACAGACGTCACTTCTCATGCTCAGGGTCACATGTGTGTGTGTGTGTGTGTGTGTGTGTGTGTGTGTGTGTGTGTGTGTGTGTGTGTGTGTGTGTGTGTGTGTGTGTGTGTGGGCATGTTTTTGTGACAAATGAGGACACAGATGTGTATAATGCCATGGGTATGACACAGGTATTACAGGAGAGGGTGAAATATGAGGACATTACCCATGGCCCCACTTTACAAAAGGCTTATAAATCACACAGGAGGAGTTTTTATGAGAAAGTAAAAATGCAGAATGTGTCCTGTGATGGGTAGGTTTAGGGGCAGTGTGTGTGTGTGTGTGTGATGGGTAGGTTTAGGGGCAGTGTGTGTGTGTGTGTGTGTGTGATGGGTAGGTTTAGGGGCAGTGTGTGTGTGTGTGTGATGGGTAGGTTTAGGGGCAGTGTGTGTGTGTGTGTGTGTGTGTGTGTGATGGGTAGGTTTAGGGGCAGTGTGTGTGTGTGTGTGTGTGTGTGTGTGTGTGTGTGTGTGTGTGATGGGTAGGTTTAGGGGCAGTGTAAGGGGATAGAAAATACGGTTTGTACAGTATAAAAAACATTACGCCTATGGAATGTCCCCATATGTCACAAAAACAAACATGTGTAATGTGTGTGTGTGTGTGTGTGTGTGTAAGAGAACACACTCACGTTATCAATGTTGATGATGCGCCAGTGTGGGAACCTCTGGGCCAGAGCGGCGATCAGGTGAGATCCACTGAGGACGCAGAAGCAGAGATAAGCTGGTAAAACCAAAACAAACACGCCCCTACCCAATTAGACCACACCCCTATTCTAATAGCTCCGCCCCTAAATTAATAAACACATTTCAACATTTTACATCCCAATTTTGATTTAGAATGCCAGAATTGCCTTGTTTTATATACTTTTGGATTTATTTTTCAGAATTTTGACATTTTTGTAAAAATGTAGTTAGTCAGTTTCTATTTTTTGTTCACAATTTTGACATTTTTTGTCATAATAATGGGAAAAAACATTATTTAGTATGTCATAATATCAACATTTTTGTCAGAATTTCAAAAAAAATTATGCCAATTTCTATTTTTTTTTGTCCGAATTTCAACGTTTTGTCAAAATTTCAATTTAGTATGTCAATTTCAACTTTATTGTAAAAAGGTGAACTTAAAGATAAAAAATCTACTTTTCTTGTAAAATTTCAATTTTAGAATGTCATAATTTTGACATTATTGTAAAAATGTAAAACAAATTAGTAAAAATGCAATTAGTATGTCAATTTCTATTTTTGGTCATAATTTAGACTTTTGTAATAATTTTAATGTTTTTTGTCATGATTTTAACATTTTTGTAAAAATTGTCAACTTTTTTTTGTCAACATTTCATTTTAATATGTCAATTTTTACCTGTTTATGTCAATTACGTTTAATATGTCATTATTTATACAATTTCTTTTGTCATAATTTTGACTGTTTGTGTAATAATTGAGTTTTGCATGTCCACGGTTTCAGCCGGTTTTATAAAGGTAATTTTAAGACTTTCTGAAGACCAAGTAAAGAAAACACTAAGGAATAAACTGGTTAATATGTTGTATTAGCAACACTTCAGAGTGTAAAGCTCCCCTGTGTGATATTTTCCCCCATCTAGCGGTGTAAAGGTTTATGACCATCCAGTGAACATTAGCTTCTGTTCCTCTCAATTCTGATTTCGTTTTAACTCCTACGGTGGCTGATTTAGTTCAAGATTAACACGGCAATCCCCCTCTTCACATTCGACTCGGTGCCATCGAGTGTTAACCGCGAGAGGCGAAGCTTGAATTTACGGGTATGTCCCTCTTTGGCTACTGTACTTTCAAGATGGAGGAGCAACATGGCGGCCGGCGCTCGAACCCCTCACCCGTATGTGTTTTCAACGGCATATTATAAACTTACCAGAATACTTTATTACTTGAAAGAAGTAAATATACATTAATGAGCATATATTTGAAAGAACAAAGTGTTTTTAGCAAAGAATAAACTAAAGTTACACAGTGTGGCTTTAAGAACACAACTTCCAGCAGATCTCCGCTAGTTTAATAGCTTGAATGGTGTTTCTGTAGTTTATGATTAAAACAAGAACAACTCATTGACAGATTTATGTTCTTGTTAATCATAAATTCACTGAATTTTACATTTGTATATCAAGTAAATCTATTTTGAAAGATGTTTAGATATTTGTACTGGAAAACAGGACAGAAATAGCGGTACTGGATACAATATTTATATGAATGTAATCCTTTCTGTTCTGATTTAGGAGCCTTTTGGGCCTTAATGTGTGTAATGAATTAAGACTTATAAGAGCAAAGCATGATGTATTTTAATTATGTGGCAGAAATCAGCTTTTGGACTCTGTCTGACCAGTTGTGAAGTGTTTATGGTTAATTCTCTACAGTAAATGACTCTTGAGGTGTTGTTGACCTGTTGTCTGATTCGGTGACACTCATATATTATATTATATTATATTATATTATATTATATTATATTATATTATATTAGTCACGGTCAGTAATAACGGCCTCACATGAATCCCGCGCCTCCGGTCACCAGTGCAGTGCGACACTCCGCGCCGCTCATCTTCACTCACCCACATCAGTTTAATCTGTAAATTAAGTTAAAGTTAGTCAGGATGACAGCGAACTGTGAAACACGTGGCGACCCTTTAAACGACAATCGATCGTTTCAGAAACGCGTCACTCACTGTATTGATTGGTCACTCCACATTTCTGGAAGAAATAACTACACGATTTCAGGAAGATTCGTAAACACTGCGCTCACGACAGTTTGAGCGGGTTTGCGGCAGCGCTGACACGTATGAGCCCAGCTGCCAGCGACTCTGTCCCCGCCTCCGCTGCGCTCTCATTGGCTGCTCCACTGCGCTGGACTGAAAAGGCGTGTTTGGATTGGTTGTAGCAGACTTCAATCAACCGTTGGTCGGAAAAGGACCGTATTACCTCATTGATTGCAGTAAATGAAGAGAATAAGAGCGTCTGTCGACATGAAATAATGTACTTTATTATTATCATTGTTCTCGTGTTCAGTTCTTGTCCTGCAGCAGGAAAAACGGTTTCTGGAGTTTTCAGGAGCGACGCGGCGAGAGAAAATAATGGGCAATACATCGCAAGATTTCTGTATCATGGTGGGTGTCTGATATTATTTAAATAAATCATGCATTTGCATTTTCCCCCATATGTATTTACATGCATTATTTGTCTCGGCGTTCTTCTCACATGCACACGTGTAAATTAATGTGAATGCTCGTATGGTGCATGATGTCCAGTCTGATGTACTCTCTCTCTCTCTCTCTCTCTCTCTCTCAGGTGAGAATGGAGTGATGTTGTATCGGGTGGAAGATGTGCATGTGGCCGTGCAGAAGGGGGCCAGGCTGCTGCTCTTCCAGGGCACCGAGGGCTTCGACAATCTCAGCTGTCTGGAGAGAGTCACATCGGCCCAGATCTCCAGTAAGAGTCATCCATTCAGCTTTAAAATAGAAAAATTATACACTACACTATAGGTGTAAAACCTATATACTATTATAACCTAACTATACACTAAACTATAGGTGTAAAACCTCTATAATAGTATAACCTATATACTAAACACTAAACTATAGGTGTAAAACCTCTATAATAGTATAACCTATATACTAAACACTAAACTATAGGTGTAAAACCTCTATAATAGTATAACCTATATACTAAACACTAAACTATAGGTGTAAAACCTCTATACTAGTATAACCTATATACTAAACACTAAACTATAGGTGTAAAACCTCTATAATAGTATAACCTATATACTAAACACTAAACTATAGGTGTAAAACCTCTATAATAGTATAACCTATATACTAAACACTAAACTATAGGTGTAAAACCTCTATAATAGTATAACCTATATACTAAACACTAAACTATAGGTGTAAAACCTCTATAATAGTATAACCTATATACTAAACACTAAACTATAGGTGTAAAACCTCTATAATAGTATAACCTATATACTATACACTATACTATAGGTGTAAAACCTCTATAATAGTATAACCTATATACTAAACACTAAACTATAGGTGTAAAACCTCTATAATAGTATAACCTATATACTAAACACTAAACTATAGGTGTAAAACCTCTATAATAGTATAACCTATATACTAAACACTAAACTATAGGTGTAAAACCTCTATAATAGTATAACCTATATACTAAACACTAAACTATAGGTGTAAAACCTCTATAATAGTATAACCTATATACTATACACTAAACTATAGGTGTAAAACCTCTATAATAGTATAACCTATATACTAAACACTAAACTATAGGTGTAAAACCTCTATAATAGTATAACCTATATACTAAACACTAAACTATAGGTGTAAAACCTCTATAATAGTATAACCTATATACTAAACACTAAACTATAGGTGTAAAACCTCTATAATAGTATAACCTATATACTAAACACTAAACTATAGGTGTAAAACCTCTATACTAGTATAACCTATATACTAAACACTAAACTATAGGTGTAAAACCTCTATAATAGTATAACCTATATACTAAACACTAAACTATAGGTGTAAAACCTCTATAATAGTATAACCTATATACTAAACACTAAACTATAGGTGTAAAACCTCTATAATAGTATAACCTATATACTAAACACTAAACTATAGGTGTAAAACCTCTATACTAGTATAACCTATATACTAAACACTAAACTATAGGTGTAAAACCTCTATAATAGTATAACCTATATACTAAACACTAAACTATAGGTGTAAAACCTCTATACTAGTATAACCTATATACTAAACATTAAACTATAGGTGTAAAACCTCTATAGTAGTATAAACTATATACTAAACACTAAACTATAGGTGTAAAACCTCTATACTAGTATAACCTATATACTAAACACTAAACTATAGGTGTAAAACCTCTATAATAGTATAACCTATATACTAAACACTAAACTATAGGTGTAAAACCTCTATACTAGTATAACCTATATACTAAACATTAAACTATAGGTGTAAAACCTCTATAATAGTATAAACTATATACTAAACACTAAACTATAGGTGTAAAACCTCTATAATAGTATAACCTATATACTAAACACTAAACTATAGGTGTAAAACCTCTATAATAGTATAACCTATATACTAAACACTAAACTATAGGTGTAAAGCCTCTATAATAGTATAACCTATATACTAAACACTAAACTATAGGTGTAAAACCTCTATACTAGTATAACCTATATACTAAACACTAAACTATAGGTGTAAAACCTCTATAATAGTATAAACTATATACTAAACACTAAACTATAGGTGTAAAACCTCTATACTAGTATAACCTATATACTAAACACTAAACTATAGGTGTAAAACCTCTATACTAGTATAACCTATATACTAAACACTAAACTATAGGTGTAAAACCTCTATACTAGTATAACCTATATACTAAACACTAAACTATAGGTGTAAAACCTCTATACTAGTATAACCTATATACTAAACACTAAACTATAGGTGTAAAACCTCTATACTAGTATAACCTATATACTAAACACTAAACTATAGGTGTAAAACCTCTATACTAGTATAACCTATATACTAAACACTATACTATAGGTGTAAAACCTCTATAATAGTATAAACTATATACTAAACACTAAACTATAGGTGTAAAACCTCTATACTAGTATAACCTATATACTAAACACTAAACTATAGGTGTAAAACCTCTATACTAGTATAACCTATATACTAAACACTAAACTATAGGTGTAAAACCTCTATAATAGTATAAACTATATACTATACACTAAACTATAGGTGTAAAACCTCTATAATAGTATAAACTATATACTATACACTAAACTATAGGTGTAAAACCTCTATACTAGTATAACCTATATACTAAACACTAAACTATAGGTGTAAAACCTCTATAATAGTATAACCTATATACTATACACTAAACTATAGGTGTAAAACCTCTATAATTGTATAAACTATATACTATACACTAAACTATAGGTGTAAAACCTCTATAATAGTATAACCTATATACTATACACTAAACTATAGGTGTAAAACCTCTATAATAGTATAACCTATATACTAAACACTAAACTATAGGTGTAAAACCTTTATACTGTAGGTTTATATACTAATATAACCTTTAAACTATACACTAAACTCAAGAATTAAAAAAGACTATATACTGTAGGTTTACTGTTTTAACCTATATACTATACTATATATATTAAAATGTGTATGGTTGATGTTTTCTGTTCACCAGTAAATGTAAAATAGAGTTTAGTTAACTGTGTTTTTGTCTGCAATGTCTCGCCTACAAAGAAAAAATAGCCTAAAAGGACTTTTATCATAAACTGTTTGCATGTTTCCCATTTTCAGTTAGTCTGAGCAGAGAGGAGCAGAACCAGACTATACCGCATCAGTCCACACCTCAGACGTGGCACGTGATGTACGCGGACCGCTACACCTGTCAGGAAGACCAGATCGACGGACCGCTACAGGACATCCGCTTCCAGGTCATCCTGCTGAACCCCGACGCCGCCGGAAACCCGCTGGACCACTTCAGCGCAGAGGAGAGCGGTGAGACCAAGACCACTTAAACCGAGACCAAGACCACCTAAACCGAGACAAGACCACGACCATCTAAACCGAGACCTAGACCACCTAAACCGAGACCAAGACCACTTAAACTGAGACCAAGACCTAAGACCATTTAAACTGAGACCAAGACCTAAACCGAGACCAAGACAAGACCACCTAAACCGAGACCATGACCACCTAAACCGAGACCAAAACCACCCAAACCTAAACCGAGACCAAGACAAGACCAAGACCACCTAAACCGAGACCAAGACCACCTAAACCGAGACCAAGACCAAGACCACCTAAACCAAGACCACCTAAACCGAGATCTAGACCAAGTCCACCTAGACTGAAACCGAAACCACCCAAACCTAAACCGAGACCAAGACCACCTAAACCGAGACCAAGACGAAGACCACCTATACCGAGACCAAGACCACCTAAACCAAGACCACCTAAACCGAGACCAAGACCACCTAAACCGAGACCAAGACCAAGTCCACCTAAACCGAGACCAAGACCACCTAAACCGAGACCAAGACCAAGTCCACCTAAACCGAGACCAAGACCACCTAAACCGAGACCAAGACCAAGTCCACCTAAACCGAGACCAAGACCACCTAAACCGAGACCAAGACCACCTAAAGAACACCCTGCTATTTTGCAAGTTCTTTAGCTCATTGTCATGTTGGAAGACCCATCCTCGCCGTATCTTCAATGCTCTAACTGAGGGATAGAGGTGGTTCCCCAGAATCTCGCAGTACAGTCATCCTTCTCCTAAATACAGTGCAGTCGCCCTGTCCCATGTGCAGAAAAACACCCCCACAGCATGATGCTGCTGCCCCCATACTTCACAGTAGGGATGGTGTTCTTGGGATGGTACTCATCATTCTTCTTCCTCCAAACACGTTTAGTGGAATTATGACCTAAAGTTCTATTTTAGTCTCATCTGACCACATGACTTTCTCCCATGACTCCTCTGGATCATCCAAATGGTCATTGGCAAACTTCAGACGGGCCTGGACATGTGCTGGTTTAAGGGGAACCGTCCGTGCCATGCAGGATTTCAAACCATGACCATGTCTTAGTGTATTACCAACAGTAACCTTGGAAACGGTGGTCCCAGCTCTTTTCAGGTCATTGGCCAGCTCCTGATTTCTCACCTTAGGATCACTGAGACCCACGAGGTGAGATCTGGCATGGAGCCCCAGTCTGAGGGAGACTGACATGTTTAGCTTCTTCCATTTTCTAATGATTGCTCCAGCAGTGGACCTTTCTTCACCGAGCTGCTTGGCCATTTCCCCGGAGCCCTTTCCAGCCGTGTGGAGGTGTGTGAGTGTGTCTCGTGTCTTTGGACAGCTCTTTGGTCTCGGCCATGTTAGTAGGTAGACTCTTGCTGATTGTATGGGGTGGACAGGTGTCTTTATCAGCTAACGACCTCAAACAGGAGCATCTAATGTAGGATAATAAATGGAGTGGAGGTGGACATCTTAAAGGCAGACTAACAGGTCTCTGAGGGTCAGAACTCTAGCGGATAGACAGGTGTTCAAATACTTATTAGCAGCTGTACTCATACAAATAAATAGTTAAAAAATCATACATTGTGATTTCAGATTTTTTTTAGATTATGTCTCTCACAGTGGCCATGCACAGATGATGACAATTTCAGACCCTCCATGATTTCTAAGTGGGAGAACTTGCAAAATAGCAGAGTGTTCAAATACTTATTTTCCTCACTGTATATCAAATCTCATTGCAGGGCTTCACAGTTTCTACTTCCTGCTGATTGTGGCGTATTTCGTGGCGTCGTGCATCTACGTGCAGCCGCTGTGGCAGGCGTTGAGTAAAGGCGGCCCGATGCTGACGGTTCTGAAGGTTTTGACCACTGCGCTGCTGCTCCAGGGAACTTCAGTTCTGCTCAACTACATCCACATGGCCCGGTCAGAGCTGCTTTAAAACAGCTTTATCAGAACCACGAGACTCAGTGCTGATGTGTGTGTGTGTGTGTGTGTGTGTGTGTGTGATCTGACCCCTCAGATACGCTCGAGACGGAGTCGGGACGCCGCTGACCCGGAGCCTCGCTGAACGTGAGTCTGATTCTCCAGTCATAAAGTTATCTGCATAAGGGTCAAAGATACGAGATTTCAGACCAATATGCTCTTGTTCCTCAGTCATTTTGTCTGGTTTCCAGTCTAAATATCTAAGAATTCTTAAATCAAGATGCATTTACTAGATCAGTAAAACGACATAAGATATTTTTTCTTGTTTTCTGGGGAAAATATCAAAAATGAAGAGAGTTTTTGCTTAAAACAGGCAAAATGATCTGCCAATGGGGTGAGGAAAATAATCTTGTCTTGTTTCCGTCCCAAACAGAAATCAGATTATTTTTCTCACCCCATTGGCAGATCATTTTGCCTGTTTTAAGCAAAAACTCTCTTCATTTTGAGTTATTTTTCCCCAGAAAACGAAAAAATATCTTATGTCGTTTTCTAGTAAATGCATCTTGATTTAAGAATTCTTAGATATTTAGACTGGAAACAAAAATTTGCAGTGCAGGGAATGCCAGTCATGCTGGATCAAAACATCTGCCACATGCATGAATGTGTGTGTGTGTTTGTGTGTGTGTGTGTGTGTGTGTGTGTGTGTGTGTGTTAGTGTGTGACATCATCGCACAGGTGCAGATGCTCTACATGTTGCTGAGTCTGTGTGTGGGCTGGACTCTGAGCCGCAGCAGGAAGTCTCAGAGTAAACCTCTGCAGTGGGACTCGACTCCGGCCTCCACTGCGCTCGCACTGGCCGTCGTCATTGCTCAGGTCAACCACGCTTACATACTCACACACACACTCACACACAGAGAGAGACACACACACACTCATACTCACACTCAAACAGAGAGAGAGACACACACTCACACACTCACACACACACTCACACACAGAGAGAGACACACACACACTCATACTCACACTCAAACAGAGAGAGAGACACGCACTCACACACACACACACACATACACACATACACACACACACACACACACACATACACACACACACACGCGCACACACACAAACACTCACACACACTCACACTCCCTCACTCACATACTGTGTGTGTGTGTGTGTGTGTGTGTAGGGGGCTCTGCTGATCTGGGAGCAGTTTGAGGAGGCGGAGCACCACAGCTTCCACTCCTCCAGCAGTGTGTGTGTGTGTCTGCTGATGGCGCTGCGTGTGGCTCTGGCTCTGTTTCTGGCTTCAGTGCTCTATCAGATCATCTCAGCGGAGCGGAGCGCGCTCAAACGGGACTTCTACCTCAGCTTCGCCAAGGTAAACACTGGCTCCTCCTGTCTCATCACTAGTGTTTCTGAAAGTCATTAATCTGATCATAAATCAGTGTAATATTCCTCCAGTGTAGATCATCTGTTCTCTGTGTGAATATATAGTAAAGTGTGATTTATTCCTGTGATCATCATCATCATTACTCCAGTCTTCAGGGTCACATGATCCTTCAATAATCACTCTCATCAACACACATTTATCAGTGTTGAACACAGTTGTGCTGCTTCAGATTTACTGATGATCTCTCCTGTTAGTGGGTGGGATATATTAGGCAGCAAGTGAACATGTAGTCCTCAGAGTTGATGTGTGTGAAGCAGGAGAAATGGGCAAGCGTAAGGATTTGAGCGAGTTTGGCCAGATTGTGACGGCTAGACGACTGGGTCAGAGCATCTCCAGAACTGCAGCTCTTGTGGGCTGTTCCCGGTCTGCAGTGGTCAGTATCTATCAAAAGTGCTCCAAGGAAGGACCAGTGGAGAACCGGCCACAGGGTCATGGGCGGCCAAGGCTCATTGATGACCGTGGGGAGCGAAGGCTGGCCCGTGGGGTCCGATCAAACAGACGAGCTACTGGAGCTCAAACTGCTCCAGAAGTTAATGCTGGTTCTGATAGAAAGCTGTCAGAATACACAGAGCAGCTCAGTTTGAGGCGTATGGACCAGTCAGGGTGACCTCTGACCCCTGACCCCGCCGAAAGCACCAACAGTGGCACGTGAGCATCAGAACTGGACCACGGAGCAATGGAAGAAGGTGGCCTGGTCTGAGGAATCACGTGTTCTTCTACATCACGTGGATGGCCGAGTGTGTGTGTGTGTGTGGCTTACCTGGGGAACACATGGCCCCAGGATGCACTATGGGAAGAAGGCGAGCCGGCGGAGGCAGTGTGATGCTTTGGCCAATGTTCTGCTGGGAAACCTTGGGTCCTCCATCCATGTGGATGTTCCTTTGACACGCTCCACCTACCTAAGACAAACTAATTGTATATTCACATTGAAAACAGCAGTTTCACACTGGAGTAATATTTCTCTGTTGAGCAGAATAATCTTAGCTGAGTCCAAACGGCAGTGCATGTCCTGTTTCAGGGATGTTTCCTGTGGTTCCTGTGTCATCCGGTGCTGGTGCTGTTCTCTGTGATTCTCAATGAACATCAGAAAGAAAAGGTAAAGAGAAACGCTCACCGACGCCTCGCACACGGCAAAAAATGCTCTTCTTACTCAGTATTTTTGTCTTGTTTCTAGTCCAAACATCTAAAAAATCTTAAAACAAGAAGTATTTACTAGACAAGCAAAAGTAATTGTCTTGTTTTAGGGAAAAATAACTCAAAATGAAGAGAGTTTTTGCTTAAAATAAGATAAATAATCTGCCAATGGGGTGAGAAAAATAATCTTGTTTTCTGTTTGAATTAAGATACTTTTTCTCACCCCATTGGCAGATTATTTATCTTATTTTAAGCAAAAACTCTCTTCATTTTGAGTTATTTTTCCCTAAAACAAGACAATTACTTTTGCTTGTCTAGTAAATGCTTCTTGTTTTAAGAATTTTTAGATGTTTGGACTAGAAACAAGACAAAAATACTGAGCAAGAAGAGCATTTTTTTGCAGTGAAGTACTTTTACTCAAAGTGAAGTTGTGCAACAAATGCTTTTGAAAGTGTCCTGTATTTGGAAAAAATGCTAAGTAAGAAGAGTGTATTTGTCCTCCTCTGTCTGGTGTCTGCAGGTGGTCACGATCGGCGTGATTCTGTGCCAGTCCATCTCAGTGGTGGTTCTGTATCGGCTCTTCCTGTCCCGCAGTCTGTACTGGGAGGTTTCATCGCTGTCGTCAGTCACGCTTCCGCTCACCATGAGCCGCCGCGGCCGGTTCTGACCCGTCGGACGGAAAGCTCGGGTCCGGCTCGGATCCGGTTCGGGTTTGGCTCGGTTTCGGGTCTGGTCCGGTTAGGGTCTGGCTTGGTTCCGGCTCAGTTCCGGTTCGGGTCCAGACTCATGCATCACAGATCGGGTCTTGTTTAATGTGTTCAGACACAGCTGACCAATGAGCCTCGCTCTGAAACTGCAGGAAAGCTAAAGCTTCAGCAATAAGAAAATGAAAGATCTCTGTGATTTCTCAGCGCACACAGACATTGTGCTTTTCAGTTTGAATGCTTTTATTTGTGCGCACACATGATATCATTTCTGTTGTTCACAATAAGTGCCTAAAATGACAATCATCTGAAGCGGGACGTGAGCATGAGGCAGTCTCTGTCTTGTTTTCAAGCACAAATATCTAATCATTCTGAAATCGAGACTCGTTCGCTGGAGATATAAAGTCGTGTTCGCTGAGACATTTATCAGAGGTTTGTGTTTAAAACAAGAGCAAATATCAGCCAATGGGGTCGCAGAGATAATCTGCTCTTCCCTTTGAGTGTTTCTGACTCCACTGACAGATGTCTGAAGCACACACTCACTTCAGCAATCAACACTTAAAGCCATTGCTCACCCAAAACATGATTATACAACACACACACACACACACACACACACACTCACTTCAGCAATCAACACTTAAAGCCATTGATCACCTACAAAATAATATTATCCCATCATTTACTCTCCCTCCGCTCATCCTAGGTGTGTATGACATTCTTCTCTCAGACGAACACAATCAGAGTTATATTTAATAAATGTCCTGGCATAAAAGTGCATCTATCCATCATAAACGTATTTTTATTTTATATTTGCTCTGTTTAAACCTAAACTCAGTTTCTCAGTAATCTAGTCTTCCAGTGAATGTCTTCATTTATGAATATTTATATATTTGTGCTTTAAACGTGTCAGAAACACTGAGGAAGATGATGATGTTTTGCCGTGTTTGTGTGTTGACTGATTATTAAATCAATGTATATTTATTGATCCTTTTTACTGGATCCTGCACATTTCAGTGTCAAAGGAGAAAGATGTGAAAATGAATCGTGTTAACTAGTGCATGTGTTGTTAAGGACTGTATCAAACATTGTGTTAATAAACATCATTCATACAGTCCGTATGTGTCACTGTCATAATTACAGTAATGAACATAATGATGGTTATGATGATGAAGCTGCTCATCATCACCATCTGCACCGTTTCTTACACACACTATATTGCCCAAAGTGTTGTGCCGCCTCTACACACACCTGAGCTCCCCATTGTTAACCCGTGGGGTTTAATCTGGAGTCGGCCCACCCTCTCTAACAGCTCCAGCTCTTCTGGGAAGGCTTTCCTCAAGGTTTAGGAGTGTGTTTATGGGGATTTTTGCCCATTCTTCTAGAAGCTCATTTGTGAGGTCAGGCACTGATGTTGGACGAGAAGGCCTGGCTCTCAGTCTCCGCTCTAATTCATCCCAAAGCTGTTCTATCGGGTTGAGCTCAGGACTCTGTGCAGGCCAGTCCAGTTCCTCCACACCAAACTCCTCATCCATGTCTTTATGGAGCGACGCTTTGTGCACTGGAGCGCAGTCATGCTGGGACAGGAAGGGGCCGTCCACAAACTGATCACACAAAGATGGGAGCGTGAAATTGTCCAAAAGGTCTTGGTGAAGCATTAAGAGTTCCTTTCACTGGAACTAAGTGGCCAACCCCTGAAAAACAACCCTACTCCATAATCCCCCCTCCACCAAACTTTACACTTTGCACACTGCAGTCAGGCGAGTCCCGTTCTCCTGGCGATGGCCAAACCCAGACTCGTCCATGTGATTGTCCGACTGAAGCGTGATTGGTCGCTCAGAGAACACGTCTCACTGCTCTAGAGTCCAGTGGCGGCTGCTTTACTCCACTGCATCCCACGCTTTGCATTTCTCTTGGTGATGTAAGGCTTGGATGAGCTGCTCGGCCATGGAAACCCATTCCATGAAGCTCTCTCCGCTGTTCTTGAGCTCATCTGAAGGCCACAGAAGTCTGGAGGTCTGGAGCTGTTGACTCTGCAGAAAGTTGGAGACTTCTGCGCACTGTGACCCTCAGCGTGCGCTGACCCCGCTCTGGGATTTAACACTTCGTGGCTGAGTTTCTATTGTTCCCAATGGCTTGATTTATACACCTGTGGCCATGAAGGGACTGAACACCTGAACTCAGGGATCACAATACTTCTGGCAATATAAAGTGTATATATTTTCTTTTCTTCTCTATTGTGCCATAACAAGGCATCTCATGTGAGTGACAGGTGGCCCCGCCCTCGTCATCACGGAAATCATTCATAATAAACACTGGAAATTTACATTTAAAACAAGAACTGTCGATTTATTAACAATGAACAGTTATTTTTTTGAGTATTTTTATCAACTAACATTACTAAAGATTAATAATAACTATAATAAATATATTGCTCATACAAATAAACCCGTATTGAGGACGCTTCTTCTAATTAGGAAACACTGATACATTTTGTATGTTTTATACTCAGATGAATCCATTTACTTTATGTTTGTTTTCTGGAACATTCATGTAATTCCATCCGAACTGAGATTATTACAGCATCAGACGGTGTTTCATCATCACTGGAGTGTGTAATCAGTGACACTCACACACACACACACACACACACACACATACACACACACACGTATGGGACGGGAGGATTCAGTGTTCTAAGCTTGTGGGAGCAACAGGGATAGGCTCTTATAAACTACACACACACACGCACACACACATCTGGATATAAAGCACCACTCTCACTCACTCTCACTCACTCACACACACTGATCTGAGGAAACATGAGTGTGAATCTGAGCAGCAGGAGCGCCGTCAGACAAAATCAGGGTGAGTCCGACTTTGAACTGATTTTTTCTTCTGAACAGCTTTGAATATCACTGAAGGAATGTTCATATTTCTGTGAACAGTAAAGGTGTATGATGTGAGTGTGTGTGTGTGTGTAGTGTTTATTAGAGTCTCTCAGCGGTTAAAGATGAGGCTCCATAGGCTGACTAACATCAGGAACACACGGTCAGTGTTCAGGTCCGTCTCAACATCTCAAACTAAAAAACTTCATTAACATCACTTTACACATTATTACAAAGTCCTTATTACTGTCTGACTTACGGGAGATCGTTTCTGCCACCGAATAAAACGACTAAAGGTCAGTGTGAGGTCATTTATCTCTTTAATTCTTATTTCTCCTAATTCTGAGTTTATTTATCAATCAAACTTTATTTGTATAGCACCTTCCAACAACCAAAAGGAGGACCACGGTGCTTTACATTTAAAACAGAAGAACATCTACAATATATAATAGATGAATGCATTAAGCAATAACCAGAGCAACAGTTACACAAAAATACAAAAAATACAAAAATCAAAGTGACTCAGTGTGTGTTAAAGGCCAGTCTGAATAAATGTGTTTATAACCTGGACTTAGACAGGGCCAGGGGCTGTAAGAACCATAATTCCGAGTTTATTTTCCATAATTCCGAGTTTATTTTCCATAATTCCGAGTTTATTTTCCATAATTCCGAGTTTATTTTCCATAATTCCGAGTTTATTTTCCATAATTCCGAGTTTTTTTTCCATAATTCAGAGTTTATTTTCCATAATTCCGAGTTTTTTTTCCATAATTCCGAGTTTATTTTCCATAATTCAGAGTTTATTTTCCATAATTCCGAGTTTATTTTCCATAATTCAGAGTTTATTTTCCATAATTCCGAGTTTTTTTTCCATAATTCCGAGTTTATTTTCCATAATTCCGAGTTTATTTTCCATAATTCCGAGTTTATTTTCCATAATTTCGAGTTTATTTATCATAATTCCGAGTTTATTTTCCATAATTCCCAGTTTATTTTCCATAATTCCGAGTTTATTTTCCATAATTCCCAGTTTATTTTCCATAATTCCGAGTTTATTTTCCATAATTCCGAGTTTATTTTCCATAATTCCGAGTTTATTTTCCATAATTCCGAGTTTATTTATCATAATTCCGAGTTTATTTTCCGTAATTCCGAGTTAATTTTCCATAATTCCGAGTTTATTTTCCATAATTCAGAGTTTATTTTCCATAATTCCGAGTTTATTTTCCATAATTTCGAGTTTATTTTCCATAATTCCGAGTTTATTTTCCATAATTCAGAGTTTATTTTCCATAATTCAGAGTTTATTTTCCATAATTCCGAGGTTTTTTTCCATAATTCCGAGTTTATTTTCCATAATTCCGAGTTTATCATAATTCCAAGTTTATTTTCCATAATTCCCAGTTTATTTTCCATAATTCCGAGTTTATTTTCCATAATTCAGAGTTTATTTTCCATAATTCCGAGTTTTTTTTCCATAATTCCGAGTTTATTTTCCATAATTCTGAGTTTATTTTCCATAATTCCGAGTTTATTTATCATAATTCCGAGTTTATTTTCCGTAATTCCGAGTTTATTTTCCATAATTCCGAGTTTTTTTTCCATAATTCCGAGTTTATTTTCCATAATTCCGAGTTTTTTTTCCATAATTCCGAGTTTATTTTCCATAATTCCGAGTTTATTTTCCATAATTCAGAGTTTATTTCTCATAATTTAGAGTTTATTTCTCACAATTCAGTTTATTTCTCATAATTCCGAGTTTATTTTCAATTTTCCCTGTAGCTCAATCAGTAGAGTGTGACGCTAGCAACGCCAAGGTCATGGGTTCGATTCCCAGGGAAAGCAAGAATTGACAAAATGTAAAATGTGTACCTTGAATGCAATGTAAGTCGCTTTGGATAAAAGCGACTGCTAAATGTAAATGTAATAATTCCGAGTTTATTTCTCATAATTCGGACTTTATGTTTTTTTTAGATCTTACATTTCGGAGCTAATATCTGCTTGTATATGTTTTATTCCATGGCAGACAGAGGCTTCCACAGTAATTACACAGTTGCGTATTGAGTAATATTGATTGCCCGCAGCATACACACAGGGCTCGGCTGATAATCACACACACCTGACGGTTTTTCCTTCAGTAATGGAATGTGTGAGTGTGGAAAGTGTTTCTGAGATGAGCGTCATTCATCCGGACGGACACGCCCGATCTCCAGCAGCTGTGATGAAATCTCAGACACAGAAACTGGATCGACTAGTTATGAGGTAACTGATGAACTGATGAACTCACGTGTGTGTGTGTCTGTGTGTTTGCAGCAGCCGCGATGAAGCTGGATTTGCAGTGTGTGAAGAATAACAGGGATCATCAGACCAGTGAGATCTCGCTGGATCGCCTGATCATCCGCAGAGGAAAAGCCTTCAGTCTGACCGTCAGCGGCGAGAGTCTGCAGCC
The DNA here is from genome assembly GCF_024679245.1 of Pseudorasbora parva. Taxonomy (NCBI): domain Eukaryota; kingdom Metazoa; phylum Chordata; class Actinopteri; order Cypriniformes; family Gobionidae; genus Pseudorasbora; species Pseudorasbora parva. The sequence goes on from NC_090183.1 coordinate 613,727, forward strand.
GGACGACATCCAGATCACCGTGGAGACGGGTGAATTAACTAAATTAAATAAATCCCTAACCGTGATGAAGAGATCATTATTGTTATTCACTGGTCATAATGTTATGCCTGATCGGTGCAGTGATGTTGACTGAGTGTTTTCTCTGTGCTGAAGGTCCCTGTGCGTGTGAACAGAAAGGCACGAGCTCGTCCTTCGGCACTAAGGGTCCTGCAAACCGCTGGAGAGTGGCGGTGTTGAGCAGCTCCAGCTCCGCCCCCAGGTCTAGCCCCGCCTCCGCATCCAGGTCTAGCCCTGCCTCTGCCCCCAGGTCTAGCCCCGCCTCCAGCTCCGCCTCCAGCGTTGACCTGTCCGTCATGTGTCCGCCGGATGCCTGTGTGGGTCTGTACTCGCTGTCGGTCAGAAGCGGATCCAGCTCCACTCAATTGGAGAGAGCACTGACTGTGCTGTTCAACCCCTGGTGTGAAGGTGCGTCTACACACACACACACACACACATTCTCACACTCACACACACATTTTCACACTCACACACACATTTTCACACTCACACACACACTCTCACACTCACACACACATTTTCACACTCACACACACACATTCTCTAACTCACACACACACATTCTCACACACACACTCACACTCTCAAACACACACTCTCACACTCACTCACACATTCTCACACTCACACACTCTCTCACACTCTAGATTCGAACTGTTAAGATCCATGAAATGATTCATGATTCGGATCACCAGAGTCTCGTGATTTCAGCAGTTTGACACGCGATCCGAATCATGAATCGATTCACTGACTCATAACGGTTCGAATCATGAATCGATTCACTGACTCATAACGGTTGAAGCTTTGTTCTGAAATCGGCCATCACTATATAAGTCGTTATTTAGTGTTTTTGCGCACTAACTCTATTCTGGCCTCTTCATCAATGATTGTAGAGCCGCTGTAGTGAGATGGGCTTTGTAACGACGTCTTTAGTGCCTTTATGGGTCTTGAGAGAGGAAATGACATTGGTGTCAATGAAGGCCTTTCTGAGCCATCGGATTTCAACACTAATATCTTCATCTGTGTGTGAAGATGAGCGGAGGACTGATGGCTGGCCAACCACAGGAGGAATTAATCACACAATTTACATTACTGGCTGAACTAACGCTTTAAGAGTGTGTGTGTGTGTGCCACTGAAGCCTGTGTTTGTCTCTCAGATGATTGGGTGTTTATGCCGAATGAAGCGGAGCGGCAGGAATACGTCATGAGTGAACATGGAATAGTGTATAAAGGAGTGGATGAATACATCACCAGTGTGAGCTGGGACTACGGTCAGGTGAGAAGAGCGGCTGTGCGCACACACACACACACACACACACACACACAGCCTCTAAACCTACCCATCACAGGAATTTTTCATTTTTCTCAACAAAAAAAACTCATCCCGTGTGATTTATAAGCCTTTTGATCACCGCTGGCTAATCACCACATTGTAATATAAACAAGGACACACACACACACAGTCTCTCCCTCACTTTCACACTCTCTCACACTCACTCTTACTCACAGGTGTGTTTTAGTTGAGTATGATCAGGCCCTTATGGCTCATATATTGACAATCAGTTTCCGTCTGTCTGTGTGTGTGTGTGTGTGTGTGTGTGTGTGTGTGTGTGTGTGTGTAGTTTGAGGAAGACGTTCTGGATATCTGCCTGACGCTGCTGGATCAGAACCCGAAGTGTCTGAAAGACGCAGCGGAGGATTACGCAGCAAGATGTAACCCAATCTACATCAGTCGAGTCGTCAGCTCTATGGTAACACACACACACACACACACACACACACGCTCAAACACACACACACACACGTTAGTTTTTGTGAAATGTCGGGACATCCTATAGGCATAATGGTTTTTATACTGTACAAACCATATTTTCTATCCCCTTATACTGCCCCTAAACCTACCCATCACACACACACACACACACACACACACACACACACACACACACACACACACACACACACACACACACACACACACACACACACACACACACACACAGCCCCTAAACCTACCCATCACACACACACTGCCCCTAAACCTACCCATCACACACACACACACACACTACTCTGCATTTTTACTTTCTCATAAAAACTCCTCCTGTGTGATTTATAAGCCTTTTGTAAAGTGGGGCCATGGGTAATGTCCTCATATTTCACCCTCTCCTGTAATACCTGTGTCATACCCATGGCATTATACACATCTGTGTCCTCATATGTCACACACACACTGTGTGTGTGTGTGTGTGTGTGTGTGTGTGTGTGACATATGAGGACACAAACTCACACTCACTCACATTCACTCTCAGACGATGATATATTTCTGTGTTAATGTGCAGATAAACTCAGACGATGATAAGGGCGTTCTGATGGGCCAATGGGACGGGACGTACATCGGAGGAGTCCTGCCGTCCAACTGGAGCAGCAGCGTCGACATCCTGAGGCGATGGATCAAATACGACTGCCATCCCGTCAAATTCGGGCAATGCTGGGTGTTTGCAGCGGTCATGTGCACTGGTACACACACACACACACACACACATACACACAAACTCACACTCTAACACTCACACACTCTCACAATCACATACTCACTCACACACTCTCACACTCACACACTCTGTCACTCACACACTCTCTCACTTTCACACTCACTCACACACTCACTCACACACTCTCAGACTCTCTCACTCACACACTCTCACTCACACACTCTCTCACTCTCACACTCTCTCACTCTGAGACTCTCTCACACTCTCACTCACACACTCTCTCACTCTCACACTCTCTCACTCTGAGACTCTCTCACACTCTCACTCACACACTCTCTCACTCTCACACTCTCTCACTCTGAGACTCTCTCACACTCTCACTCACACACTCTCTCACTTTCACACTCACACACTCACTCACACACTCTCAGACTCTCTCACTCTCAGACTCTCTCACTCACACACTCTCAGACTCTCTCACTCTCAGACTCTCTCACTCACACACTCTCTCACTCTCAGACTCTCTCACTCTCAGACTCTCTCACTCACACACTCTCTCACTCTCAGACTCTCTCACTCACACACTCTCAGACTCTCTCACTCTCAGACTCTCTCACTCACACACTCTCTCACTCTCACACTCTCTCACTCTGAGACTCTCTCACACACTCACTCACACACTCTCTCACTCACACACACTCTCTCACTCTCACACTCACACACTCTCTCACTCTCACTCACAACCTCTCTCACACACACTAACTTTCACACACTCTCTCACTCCCGCACTCTCACACAGACACACACACACACACTTTCACACACTCTCTCAGACTTTCACACAAGCACTCACTCACACACTCACTCACACACTCTCAGACTCTCTCACTCACACACTCACTCTCTCACTCTCAGACTCTCCCACTCTCAGACTCACTCACAACCTCTCTCACACACACTAACTTTCACACACTCTCTCACTCCTGCACTCTCACACAGACACACACACACACTTTCACACACTCTCTCAGACTTTCACACAAGCACTCACTCTTACACTCTCTCACACAAACACTCACACACTCTTACTCGTACACTCTCTCATATACACTCTCACACACAGTTCTGAGGTGTTTGGGGATCCCGTGTCGGGTCGTCACCAACTATCAGTCGGCTCACGATACGGATCAGAACCTCGTCGTTGACGAGTATTTCGGCGACTACGGCGTGAGACCCAAACGAAACATGGACAGTGTTTGGTAAGTAGGGGTGTGAGCCTGCAGCGGTCTCACGGTATGTGACGCTACTGTAAATGAATGCTTGGCGGCTTGTCAACATTTGTGTGTTTACTCCATAGACTGTAAAAAAATATGACCGTAGTGTCCGTGGCGTCAGCCGTAGGATTCCGATGAGCCGTTCTGAAGCGTAAAGAAGAGACTTCTTGGCAAAGCGTCATTGCGTGTCACTTGCGGAAAACAGAAAATAGGCAAAGAGGCGGGATTTGGGCGGAGCTTAGGAGACGCAATGACTATAGACGGCGGATAAATGATGCATAGGGTGATTTCAGGGTGATTGGGACACTTTTTGCCACTAAGATGACTTGAAGTGTCCCAATCACTTTGAATTCACCCTACTGAGACTACAAGCTAGCTAAAGCCGTCTAAATGAGCTTATTCACTGTATTTTATTCATGTCAGTCGTTTCTCAACGAGACGAGCCACCTGGCTCTTTTAGAGAAGAAAAAAATCATCCGCTGACTTTCAAAGCTGCGACAGAAACGACTTTCCACTTCGAGGACCTTGATAGAAATGTAGTGGAGTAAAGAGGACGATATTTGTCTTTCAGATGGAGTGAAGTTAAAGTCAGAAGATTACAGAAAAAATAATACTCCAGTAAAGCGCAGATACTCAAAAAGTGAACTTCAGTACAGGACTCGAGTAAATGAGCTGAGGGACTGGCCAGATCTGATCGTGTGCAGGAGAAGAGCCCATACGGCCCGTTTAAGGAAATTCCGCCCCATTTGACGTCACACAGACCCATACTCGGAAAAAAATTCCGGAAGGAGTATTTTTGACACAGAAATACTCCATCAAATGTCTTACTTTTTGAAACGTTGTCCATGTTCAGGATGGGAGTCCAAGTCTTTACCAGTGTAAAAAGCTCAGTATGCATGAAACAGCATTGCCCCCATGATTCATGATTCGGATCGCATGTCAAACTGCTGAAATCACGAGACATTGGCGATCCGAATCATGAATCGATTCACTGACTCATAACCGTTTGAATCTTTATCTGAGGATTGAACACAAACGCGGAAGAGAAGCCAATGCTGAATAAAGTCGTAGTTTTTGTTATTTTTGGACCCAAATGTATTTTGGATGCTTCAAGAGACTCTAATTAACCCACTGATGTCTCATATGGACTACTGTGATGATGTTTTTATTCCCTTTCTGGACATGGACAGTATAGTGTGCATACACTTGCATACGCTCTCAGACTAAATATAAAATATCTTAAACTGTGTGTGAAGATGAGCGGAGGTCTTACGGGTGTGGAGCGACATTAGGGAGAGGAGTTAATGACAGACATTTCATTATTGGGTCAACTAACCCTTTAAGAGCGTGCATGTAAACGCTCTGACTGATGTTATTGATGTGATGCAGGAATTATCATGTGTGGGTGGAGGGATGGATGAAGCGTCCGGATCTCTGCAAAGACTCGCTGTACGACGGCTGGCAGGTTCTGGACCCGACACCGCAGGAGAAGAGCTCAGGTGCACAGGCTCTCTCACACACAGACACACACATGCAGTCACACAGTCACACACACACACACATGTAAAATAATCTAACTCATGATCTCTCTCCACTGCATCAGGCATTTACTGCCTTGGTCCCGCCCCAGTGAAAGCCGTCTTGATGGGTCACACAGAGGTCAAATACGACGTGCCGTTTGTGTTCGGAGAGGTCAACGCGGATAAGGTCACGTGGCTCATCATGGCCAACGGCTCCAAGAAGAAGATCATCTCAGACACGCGAACGGTCGGACAGAACATCAGCACTAAGGCCGTCGGCAGCAACAGCAGACAAGACATCACAGAGCAGTACAAGCACCCAGAGGGTCCGTCTCACACTTACACACACTCACACACACTCACTCACTCTCACGCTTTTACACCCACGCTTACACTCACTCTCACACTCACGCTTTTACACCCACGCTTACTCTCATTCTTACACTCTCACTTACACTTACACTCCCTCTCACACTCAGGCTTACTCTTACTCTCAGACTCACACTCACTCACTCACACACTCAGAGTACTCACTCTTACACTCACTATCACACTCACTCTCACTTACACTCACTCTCACACTCACTATCACACTCACTCTCACTTACACTCACTTACACTCACTATCACACTCACTATCACACTCACTCTCACACTCACTCTCACACTCACTCTCACTATCACACTCACTATCACACTCACTATCACACTCACTCTCACTTACACTCACTTACACTCACTCTCACACTCACTATCACACTCACTATCACACTCACTCTCACTTACACTCACATACACTCACTATCACACTCACACTCACTATCACACTCACTCTCACTTACACTCACTCTTACACTCACTATCACACTCACTCTCACTTACACTCACTATCACACTCACTCTCACTTACACTCACTTACACTCACTATCACACTCACTCTCACTTACACTCACTCTCACACTCACTCTCACTTACACTCACTCTCACTTACACTCACTCTCACACTCACTATCACACTCACTCTCACTTACACTCACTCTCACTCTTACATTCACTATCACACTCACTCTCACTTACACTCACTTACACTCACTCTCACACTCACTCTCACTTACACTCACTATCACACTCACTATCACACTCACTCTCACACTCACTATCACACTCACTCTCACTTACACTCACTTACACTCACTATCACACTCACTATCACACTCACTCTCACACTCACTATCACACTCACTCTCACACTCACTATCACACTCACTCTCACTTACACTCACTTACACTCACTATCACACTCACTCTCACTTACACTCACTATCACACTCATTATCACACTCACTATCACACTCACTCTCACTTACACTCACTCTCACTTACACTCACTCTCACACTCACTCTCACACTCACTCTCACTTACACTCACACTCACACTCACTATCACACTCACTCTCACTTACACTCACTCTCACACTCACTATCACTCACTCTCACTTACACTCACTTACACTCACTATCACACTCACTCTCACTTACACTCACTATCACACTCACTATCACACTCACTCTCACTTACATTCACTTACACTCACTCTCACACTCACTCTCACACTCACTTACACTCACTCTCACTATCACACTCACTATCACACTCACTATCACACTCACTCTCACTTACACTCACTTACACTCACTCTCACACTCACTATCACTCACTCTCACTTACACTCACTTACACTCACTATCACACTCCCTCTCACTTACACTCACTCTCACACTCACTATCACACTCACTCTCACTTACACTCACTCACACTCACTTACACTCACTCTCACTTACACTCACTTACACTCACACTCACTCTCACTTACACTCACTATCACACTCACTCTCACACTCACTTTCACACTCACTATCACACTCACTCTCACTTACACTCACTATCACACTCACTCTCACTCTCACTCACTATCACACTCACTCTCACTTACACTCACTATCACTTGCACTCACTCTCACACTCACTCTCACTTACACTCACTATCACACTCACTCTCACACTCACTATCACACTCACTCTCACTTACACTCACTATCACACTCACTCTCACTTACACTCACTTACACTCACTCTCACTTACACTCACTATCACACTCACACTCACTATCACACTCACTCACACACACTCACACTTACACTCACTATCACACTCACTATCACACTCACTATCACTTACACTCACTCTCACTTACACTCACTTACACTCACTCTCACTTACACTCACTATCACACTCACTATCACACTCACTCTCACTTACACTCACTCTCACTTACACTCATTCTCACACTCACTCTCACTTACACTAACTCTCACACTCACTATCACACTCACTCTCACTTACACTCACTTACACTGACTCTCACACTCACTTACACTCACTCTCACTATCACACTCACTCTCACTTACACTCACTATCACACTCACTCTCACTTACACTCACTTACACTTACACTCACTATCACACTCACTCTCACACTCACTTTCACACTCACTATCACACTCACTCTCACTTACACTCACTCTCACTCACTATCACACTCACTCTCACTTACACTCACTATCACACTCACTATCACTTGCACTCACTCTCACACTCACTTACACTCACTATCACACTCACTCTCACACTCACTATCACACTCACTCTCACTTACACTCACTATCACACTCACTCTCACTTCTACTCACTTACACTCACTATCACACTCACTCTCACTTACACTCACTATCACACTCACACTCACTATCACACTCACTCTCACTCTCACACACACTCACTATCACACTCACTATCACTTACACTCACTCTCACTTACACTCATTTACACTCACTCTCACTTACACTCACTATCTCACTTACACTCACTAGCACACTCACTCTCACACTCACTATCACACTCACTTACACTCACTCTCACACTCACTCTCACTTACACTCACTATCACACTCACTATCACACTCACTCTCACACTCACTATCACTTACACTCACTCTCACTTACACTCACTCTCACTATCACACTCACTCTCACTTACACTCACTATCACACTCACTCTCACTTACACTCACTTACACTCACACTCACTATCACTTACACTCACTCTCACACTCACTCTCACACTCACTATCACACTCACTCTCACTTACACTCACTATCACACTCACTCTCACTCACTATCACACTCACTCTCACTTACACTCACTATCACACTCACTATCACTTGCACTCACTCTCACACTCACTCTCACTTACACTCACTATCACACTCACTCTCACACTCACTCTCACTTACACTCACTATCACACTCACTCTCACTTACACTCACTTACACTCACTATCACACTCACTCTCACTTACACTCACTATCACACTCACTCTCACACACACTCACTCACTTACACTCACTATCACACTCACTATCACTTACACTCACTCTCACTTACACTCACTCTCACTTACACTCACTCTCACACTCACTCTCACTTACACTCACTTACACTCACTATCTCACTTACACTCACTAGCACACTCACACTCACACTCACACTCACTCTCACACTCACTCTCACTTACACTCACTTACACTCACTCTCACTTACACTCACTTACACTCACTTACACTCACTTACACTCACTCTCACACTCACACTCACTATCACATTCACTCTCACTTACACTCACTTGCACTCACTCTCACTTACACTCACTCTCACACTCACTATCACTCTCACTCTCACTATCACTTTCACTCTCACTTACACTCACTTACACTCACTTGCACTCACTCTCACACTCACTATCACACTCACTATCACACTCACTCTCACTTACACTCACTCTCACACTCACTTACACTCACTCTCACACTCACTATCACACTCACTCTCACTTACACTCACTCACGCTTACTTTCAATCTCACTCACTCACACTCACTCTCACACTCACTATCACACTCACTCTCACTTACACTCACTTACACTCACTTGCACTCACTCTCACACTCACTCTCACTTACACTCACTATCACACTCACTCTCACTTACACTCACTCTCACACTCACTCACTCTCACTTACACTCACTCTCACACTCACTATCACTTACTCACTCACGCTTACTTTCAATCTCACTCACTCACACTCACACTCACGCTTACTCTTAATCTCACTCTCACTTACACTCACTCTTACACTTACTCTCACCCACACACTCATTCACTCTCGCACAAACACTCACACTCTCACTCACACGCACTCTTACACTTACTCTTACACTCACTCTCACTCTTACACTCACTCTCACACAAACACTCACACTCTCACTCACACTCTTACTCACACTCAGTCTCACACACTGTCACACTCACTCTTACTCTCACACACTCACTCTCATGCTCACACTCACTCTCACACTCACTCTCACACAAACACTCACACTCCCTCTTACACTCACTCTCACCCACACACTCACACTCACACTCACACTCACTCACTCACTCTCACTCAGTCTCACACACTGTCACACTCACTCTCACATGCTCACTCACTCTCAGATGCTCACTCACTCTCACACTCACACTCACTCTTACTCTCACACACTCACTCACTCACTCACTCTCACGCTCACACTCACTCACTCACTCACACTCACTCACTCACTCACTCACTCACTCACTCACTCACTCACTCACTCACTCACTCACTCACTCACTCTCACACTCACACACAGCTGATATCTGACCATCTGCTCCTCAGGTTCAGAGAAGGAGAGAGCGGTGTATCAGGAGGCGGTGAAGCGAGTGAGTGACCTGAGGGCGAGCGAGACGCCGAGTCCAGCGCTGCAGATGAACCTCAGTCTGGACGGGCCTCCGCTGAACGGAGCCGACATCAAACTGAAGCTCGTTCTGAAGAGCGACAGCACACAAGCCCAGGATCTGACGCTCCAGATGAGTGCCCAGGTCATGAGATACACAGGGAACCCAGCGGCCAACATCTGGAGCAACAGCACCAACACAAACCTGCAGCCCAAAGCAGGTACGAGTGCTTGTGTGTGTGTGTGTGTGTGTGTGTGTGTGTGTGTGTGTGTGTGTGTGTGGTTCACGCTTATATCCACCGATCGGGCAGGCCAAGTAATAAAATATAAAATGGTCAGAGATCTCCATATCTCTGGGACTGAACTATATAAGGGCCTTTAAAATGGAGAAACTACAAGAAAAGTTTGTTGAGAACCAGAATCTGGAAGGATATTGAGATATCTGTAATACTTCTTGAGTTACCTGCATTCAAACTTGAGTTTTTTGTGCTTTTCCCCATGTTTGAGCGCTCACCGTTGGCATATAATGAGACACAGATTGATAAAGTCAACAGATTTCTCTAATAGATCTGCCAATCTCTGAGTGAGAATACAATAATGAAGCTGCCATCTTTATAAAGTCATGTTTACACGCCTGTAATCTGGCTCCGGATGTCATTTTGACCCTCCTCTAAAACAGTGATTACTCAGTTAATATACATCTGTGACATTTAATATTCTGGTGTTCTTCAACATTTATGTATCTTTCACCAGAAATATTTTCAAAATCAACATTTTTAGCCAGGAACCTTTGACAAGGAATGACCCAACAACAAAAACTTGTTTCACACAGAAGAAGAAAACATGAAGGGTGAAGAGGGGAGCCCTCAAAATCAAAAACATAGACATTATACACTCCCCATAAGGATTATTAGGAGCACCTGTTCAATTTCTCATTAATGCAATTATCTAATCAGCCAATCACATGGCAGTTCTTCAGTGCATTTAGGGGTGTGGTCCTGGTCAAGACAATCTCCTGAACTCCAAACTGAATGTCAGAATGGGAAAGAAAGGTGATTTAAGCCGTTTTGAGCGTGGCATGGTTGTTGGTGCCAGACGGGCCGGTCTGAGTATTTCACAATCTGCTCAGTTACTGGGATTTACACACACAACCATTTCTAGGGTTTACAAAGAATGGTGTGAAAAGGGAAGAGCATCCAGTATGCAGCAGTCCTGTGCGAGAAAATGCCTTGTTGATGCTCGAGGTCAGAGGAGAATGGGCCGACTGATTCAAGCTGATAGAAGAGCAACTTTGACTGAAATAACCACTCGTTACAACCGAGGTATGCAGCAAAGCATTTGTGAAGCCACAACACACACAACCTTGAGGCGGATGGGCTACACCAGCAGAAGACCCCACCGGGTACCACTCATCTCCACTACAAACAGGAAAAAGAGGCGACAATCTGCACAAGCTCACCAAAATTGGACAGTTGAAGACTGGAGAAATGTTGCCTGGTCTGATGAGTCTCGAATTTCTGTTGAGACATTCAGATGGTAGAGCCAGAATTTGGCGTAAACAGAATGAGAACATGGATCCATCATGCCTTGTTCCCACTGTGCAGGCTGGTGGTGGTGGTGTAATGGTGTGGGGGATGTTTTCTTGGCACACTTTAGGCCCCTTAGTGCCGATTGGGCATTGTTTAAATGCTACGGCCTATATAGTAAATCATCTGCCAATGGGGTGAGAAAAATAATCTTAATTCAAACAGAAAACAAGATTATTTCTCTCACCCCATTGGCAGATTATTTATCTTATTTTAAGCAAAAACTCTCTTCATTTTGAGTTATTTTTCCCGAAACAAGACAATTACTTTTGCTTGTCTAGTAAATACTTTTAAGAATCTCTGGATGTTTGGACTAGAAACAAGACAAAAATACTGAGTAAGAAAAGTATTTTTTGCAATGTGAAAATAAAGTTGTGATATAAAAAACTTTTAACTGTCCTAAACATCCACTTTCTTGATGTAAAATGTAATTAAATCACAGATGAGTCCTGAGTGTAACGATCCCGGTGTGTTTCAGAACAAACTCTTTCCTTCACGGTGCCGTTCGCTGCATACGGACCAAAGATGATGGACAACAACTGCATCAAAGTGTGTGTGATCGCAACGGACAAAACCGGGGAAACTTATCTGGCGGAGAAGGACATAGTGCCACACAGCCCGAGCCTCGTCATCAGGGTGAGCACACACACACTCACACTCACTCACACACACACACACACACACTCTCTCTCTCTCACACTCTCTCACACACACACACACACATCTCTCTCTCTCCCACACTCACACACACTGTCTCTCTCTCACACACACTCTCTCTCTCACACACACACACTCAGTATGTGTCCCTAACCCGTGTGATGTGTCTCAGGTGAGTGGGACGCCGCTGCAGGACTCAGAGATGAGCGCAGAGGTCGTGTTTGAGAACCCGCTGCCTGTGGCTCTGAAGAACTGCTGCGTAACACTCACTGGAAGTGGCCTGCTGAAACAAGCAGAGACGTCCAGGTGAGCGACCGCTACACACACACACACTGCCCCTAAACCTACCCATCACACACACACACTGCCCCTAAACCTACCCATCACACACACACACAGCCCCTAAACCTACCCATCACACACACACACACACACAGCCCCTAAACCTACCCATCACACACACACTGCCCCTAAACCTACCCATCACACACACACACACTGCCCCTAAACCTACCCATCACACACACACACACACACACACAGAGCCCCTAAACCTACCCATCACACACACACACACACAGCCCCTAAACCTACCCATCACAGGAAACATTCTGCATTTTTACTTTCTCATAAAAACTCCTCCTGTCTGATTTATAAGCCTTTTGAAAAGTGGGGACCGCTGACTGATCCCCACAATATAACATAAACAAGGACACACACACTCACTCACTTTATGCTGTGTGTGTGTGTGTGTGTATGTATAGCACCGCTGAGCTCGGCCCAGGGCAGAGAATCCGGCTGAGTGTGACGTTCAGACCCTACAGACTCGGGCCGAAGAAACTGGTGGCCGACTTCGACAGCGCCACCTTCAGGAACATTAAAGCCAGCGTGGACGTCAATGTCAGACCCGCCACCGCGCTCAGATTCACCAACTTCGGCAAATGAGGACCAATGAGGACCAACTCCAGCTTTTATTTGCATGAGCAACACAGAGATGATTAAAAATAGTGATGTAATAAACTTTAATAGGCATGAAAATAAAGTTGCAATACAAAACTTGAAATGTTGTAAAATTACACTTCATTTATGTACAATGTTAGATCAGAGATTCCTGAATAAATAAACATTTAAAGCAAAAGTCTGATGTAATAAAGGTGGTTTTCTGCTTCTACAATGCAAGAAATGCTCTTCTTATTTGGTATTTTTGTCTTGTTTCCAGTCCAAATATCTAAATATTACTAGATCAGTAAAGCGACATAAGATATTTTTTCTTGTTATGTTGAAAATAATATCCAAATGAAGAGTTTTTGCTTAAAACAGGCAAAATGATCAATGGGGTGAGAAAAATAATGGTTTCATGTTTCTGTCCCAATCAGAAATATTTTTCTCACCCCATTGGCAGATTATTTATCTTATTTTAAGCAAAAACTCTCTTCATTTTGAGTTATTTTCCCTAAAACAAGAAAACATATCTTATGTCGCTTTACTGATCTAGATTTAGATATTTAGACTAGAAACAAGACAAGATTACTGAGTGAGAAGAGCTTTCTGCAGTGTGTGCTGAGTCTTTACAGACAGACAAACAGCGTTCATTAATAACACAATATCCGAAACAGATTTCATTATTTTAGGGGTCAAACTTCTGTGAACATCATGAATTACAACATCGCTTAGACTAGTTCATGGCCTTTGGGAAAGTAAGGGAAAGTTCCAGATTCCTCATAACACACTGCGAGCGCTGGAACCGGCACTGCACAAAATGCTCTTCTTACTCAGTCATTGTGTCTCGTTTCCAGTCTAAATATCTAAATATTCTTAAATCAAGATGCATTTACTAGATCAGTAAAATGACATGAGATATTTGTTCTTGTTTTCTGGGGAAAAATATCAAAATGAAGAGAGATTTTGCTTAAATCAGGCAAAATGATCTGCCAATGGGGTGAGAAAAATAATCTTATTTCTGATTGGGACGGAAACAAGAAACGAGATAATTTTTCTCACCCCATTGGCAGATCATTTTGCCTGATTTAAGCAAAAACTCTCTTCATTTTCAATAAAACAAGGAACAATATCTTATGTCGTTTTACTGATCTAGTAAAGGCATCTTGATTTAAGAATATTTAGACTGGAAACGAGACCAGATGACTGAGTTAGGAAAGCGTTGTGTGCAGTGGTGATGATCTGACTGAGACTCTGATGGTGTGAGGTTATGAGCCGCAGTTGTGCAGTAAGGATTGCACCTTCTCCAGATTATGATCTACAGCCCCACTCAGAAACTCCACCCAGTTAACATCGGCCTCCGCACAAACATGACTGGACCTGATGGGAGAGGAGCGTTATTGTGTGTAAAAGCGTGACTGATGTGTGAATGATGCATCAGATGGAAACAAACACCAAAAAAACGAAATTATGGAAAAACAATTCGGCCCATGTGCAAACCCGATCGTAAAAAAGTTGGGACACTGTACAAATTGTGAATAAAAACAGAATGCAATGATGTGGAAGTTTCAAATTTCAATATTTTAGTCAGAATACAACATAGGTGACATCAACAGAGCCGGACCGTAGCGGAGCGGATTCACTTACATTACTTAAGTACACTGCAAAAAATACTGGTCTTACTCAGTATTTTTGTCTTGTTTCTAGTCTAAATATCGAAAAATTCTCACATTAAGAAGCATTTACAAGATAAGTTAAAATTATTGTCTTGTTTTGGGGAAAAATAACTCTAAATGAAGAGAGTTTTTGCTTAAAATAAGAAAAATAATCTTAATTCAAACAGAAAACAAGATTATTTTTCTCACCCCATTGGCAGATTATTTATCTTATTTTAATCAAAAACTCTCTTCATTTTGAGTTATTTTTCCCCAAAACAAGACAATTACTTTTGCTTGTCTAGTAAATGTTTCTTAATGTAAGAATTTTTAGATGTTTGGACTCGAAACAAGACAAAAATACTGAGTAAGAAAAGCATTTTTTGCGGTGTAAAATTCTGAGGGATCTGAACTTTACTCGAGTATCATCTTTGGGGAGTACTCATGACTTTACTCAATATTACAATTCAATATTGAGTTGTAATAATATTACAAAAGTTACAATATTTTACTCTTTACTCCAATACATTTCTATCCATAACCGTAAGTTCCCGTTAATTCTTCTAAAAAATAAAAATTTAAAATTTGTGGTTTCTCTCTCAAACGTGATTGGATTGTGCCGGCCAACTAATTGGGACGGCCTATCAGCAATCAGCTTCAGGTTTCCGGCAAACAGCCAAAGTCAGCTCCATGGTCAGATTTAGATAAGAGACGAAACACTGGATGAAGACGCAGCAGCGAATGTGCCAAACCTGTGATGTTCTTGAGTATGAATGTGTTTAACACAGTCAGGGTCAAATGTGTGTGCAAAACATCCATTAAAACTCTAGCAGAGGTTTGTCGGAGCGCTGCCTTTGTGTTATTGACTTGTGGGCAAGTGAGGAATGTTAAATAAAGCAACATGGTAAAAAAGATGAAGATGACTTGATTTTACTTTCAAGGTATTAAAGGGTTAGTCACCCAAAAATGAAAGTTATTTCATGAATGACTCTCCCTCATGTGGTTGGACACCCGTCAGACCGTCGTTCATCTTCAGAACACAGATGAAGATATTTTAGTGTAAAGCTGAGAAAGGCTTCAGATAGGCCTCCATTGGCATTCAGTCCATTCCCACTCACAAGACCCATAAAGGCCCTAAACACATCGACACACAGCCCATCTCACTACAGCGGCTGCACAATCACTTGATGAAGCGGCGAGAATAGTTATTGTGTGCAAAAAAATCTAAATAACGACTTTATCCGCCGAGTTCTTGTCTTCCGTGTCGGTCTCGCTCCTCCTCTTCTGGTCATGAACGGCGGATCGTCATATTCTCACGCATGCGTCGAGTTCACGACAATAACTCGGCGGATAAAGTCGTTATTTAGATTTTTTTGCGCACAAAAACTATTCTCACCGCTTCATCAAGTGATTGTCCAGCCGCTGTAGTGAGATGGGCTGTGTGTCGATGTGTTTAGGGCCTTTATGGGTCTTGTGAGTGGGAATGGACTGAAGGCCAATGGAGGCCTATCTGAAGCCTTTCTCAGCTTTACACTAAAATATCTTCATCTGTGTTCTGAAGATGAACGAAGGCCTGACGGGTGTCCAACCACATGAGGGAGAGTTATTCATGACATCATTTTTGGGTGAACTAACCCTTTAACATTTTTCATAACTCCATGTAGGGTGTTTCTGTATAAATGTAAGCACTCTGTGAACGTAGTTTTGCAATAGTTAGAAAATGTTCCGTTGTACTCTTGATACTTCAGTACTTTTCCTTAAGAAGACATCTGACTGTAGTACTTTTACTTGTACTTGAGTAAAATTTAGCGAGGGGTCTCTGTACTTTTACTCAAGTAATGAAGCTGTGTACTCTGTCTGCCTCTGCATATCAAATGTTTAAACGGAGAAAATGTATCATTTTAGGGGGAAAATAAGTTGACTTTAAATGTCATGGCATCAACACATCTCAGTAAAGTTGTGCCGTGGCCATGTTTCCCCCTGTGTGTCATCCCCTCTTCTTTTTATATCAGTCTGCAAACGTCTGGGGACTGAGGAGACGAGCTGCTCAAGTTTAGGAATAGGAATGTTGTCCCATTCTTGTCTAACACAGGCTTCTAGATGCTCAACTGTCTTAGGTCTTCTTTATCGCATCTTCCTCTTTATGATGCACCAAATGTTTTCTAATGGTGAAAGATCTGGACTGCAGGCTGGCCATTTCAGTGCCGGATCCTTCTTCTACGCAGCCATGATGTTGTAATTGATGCAGTGTGTGCTCTGGCATTGTCATGTTGGAGAATGCAAGGTCTTCCCTGAAAGAGACGCCGTCTGGATGGAGCAGATGTTGCTCTAGAGCTTGGATAGACCTTTCAGCATTGATGGCCTTTCCAGATGTGTAAGCTGCCCATGCCACACACACTCATGAACCCCAGACCTTCAGAGATCAGCTTCTGGACTGAGCGCTGAGAACAGCTTGGGCTGTCCTTGTCTTCTTTAGTCCGGATGGCGTCCCAGTTTTCCAAAAAAGAACTTCAAATTTGGATTTGTCTGACCACAGATCAGTTTTCCACTTTGCCACAGTCCATTTTAAATGAGCCTTGGCCCAGAGGAAACGCCTGCGCTTCTGGATCATGTTTAGATATGGCTTCTTCTTTGACCTGTAGAGTTTTAGCCGGCGACGGCGAATGGCGCGGTGGATTGTGTTCACCAATGTTTTCTGGAAGTATTCCTGAGCCCATGTTGTGATGTCCATTACAGTAGCATTCCTGTATGTGATGCAGTGCCGTCTAAGGGCTGAAGATCACGGCCATCCAGTTTGGTTTTGACCCTTGACCCTTACACACAGAGATTGTTCCAGATTCTCTGAATCTTTGGATGATATTATGCGCTGTAGATGATGATAACTTCAAACTCTGTGCAGTGTTCCTCAGAGAAACTCCTTTCTGATATTGCTCCACTATTGTCCGCCGCAGCATTGGGGGAATTGGTGATCCTCTGCCCATCTTGCCTTCTGAGAGACACTGCCACTCTGAGAGGCTCTTTTTATACCCAATCATGTTGATAATTGACCTAATAAGTTGCAAACTGGTCCTCCAGCTGTTCCTTATATGAACATATTTCCTTATTGCTACCTGTCCCAACTTTTTTGGAATGTAGCTCTCATGAAATCCAAAATGAGCCGATATTTGGCATGACATTTCAAAATGTCTCACTTTCAACATTTGATATGTTATCTATATTCTATTGTGAATAACATATAAGTTTATGAGATTTGTAAATGATTGCACAATTTGTACAGTGTCACAGCTTTTTTGGAATGTGGTTTGTAATAATAAAAATAATGATTATTCTTTCAACTCAACAGTCGTGTTGAGGCAGGCTAGTGAGGATCTTACCTGGTGATCTCCAGCACTTTCTTCAGCACGCATGCCAGCTTACACACCTACAATAATCACATCATTCATTAGCCTCGGAAACTACAGCTGCACGTAGGTTTGAAGTAGCATTCATGATCATCTGTCAAAACGTGCATTATGACAGCCACGACTCGTGACTAATGAGCCGGCACACCTGCACACACACACACACACACACAGCGTCCTGGCGACGCCATCAATACTGTGACAGATGGAACACGTCATTCTGGGAGCTGAGGGGCTCGTTTGAACACGTCCTGTGTGTCTGTATGTGTGTATGTGTGTGTGTGTGTGTGTATGTGTGTGTGTGTGTGTGTGTGTGTGTGTGTGTGTGTGTGTGTGTGTGTGTGTGAGACAGAGTTAGAGGCGAATGTAAGCGATAGTTTGGGACTTACGTTATGATTGACAGCCGGGCGGTCCACGGGGGGGTAGAGACTGAGGGCGAGGTCATCAACGCTGAAAACACACATATTATCCTTCATGTCATTATCAGTCACTGAGAGTGAAGAGGGTTTGGCAGGGCGGATAAAACACTATCATACGAGACACCTATAAACTCTTTTTCCATTATAGTTTAAGTGTTAGTTCAGCCAAAAATGAAATGTCTGTCATTAACTCCTCTCCCTAATGTCGCTCCACACCCGTAAGACCTCCGTTCATCTTCACACACAGTTTAAGATATTTTATATTTAGTCCGAGAGCGTATGCAAGTGTATGCACACTATACTGTCCATGTCCAGAAAGGGAATAAAAACATCATCACAGTAGTCCATATGAGACATCAGTGGGTTAATTAGAGTCTCTTGAAGCATCCAAAATACATTTGGGTCCAAAAATAACAAAAACTACGACTTTATTCAGCATTGGCTAATTCCAGTAAAGCAGTGAAATATTCCTCCAGTGTAAATCATCTGTTCTCTATATGGATATATAGTAAAGTGTAATTTATTCCTGTGACCAAACCTGAAATTATCATCATAATATAGTTATATATAATATATAATATGATAACATCATAATATATCCATGTCAAATCAGCCTAATCTCATAAATTTCCCCAGGTTTAAATTGTAGATTTTGTTGATATTTTTTTTCTGTAGAAAGACGAACATAAATAGTGATGAAAGCCGGAATATTAAATGTCACAGATGTATATTAACTGAGTAACCACAGTTTTAGAGGAGGGTCAAAATGACATCCGGAGCCAGATTACAGGCGTGTAAACATGACTTTATAAAGATGGCAGCTTCATTATTGTATTCTCACACAGAGATTGGCAGATCTATTAGAGAAATCTGTTGACTTTATCAATCTGTGTCTCATTATATGCCAACGGTGAGCGCTCAAACATGGGAAAAGAGGAGAGTTTTTGTGTGTTTGTGTCTCAAGTTTGATTGCCTCTAACTCCAGAAGTATTAAAGATATCTCAATATCCTTCCAGATTCTGGTTCTCAATAAACTGTTCTTTTGGTTTCTCCATTTTAAAGGCCCTCGATGGTTCAGTCACAGAGAAATGGAGATCTCAATGCGACTCCAGAAGTAAACTGGTAAAGTTCAGAAAACCAAACATGGGTACATGATACTTTATATTTAAAAAGGAATATCTGAAGAACAAATAATGTTAAAACTAGAAATGTATCTCTTTTTTGTTGTGTATAATACTTTATACAGGAGTATCAGGCATGCAAACTTGAGTTTTTTGTGCTTTTCCCCATGTTTGAGCGCTCACCGTTGGCATATAATGAGACACAGATTGATAAAGTCAACAGATTTCTCTAATAGATCTGCCAATCTCTGAGTGAGAATACAATAATGAAGCTGCCATCTTTATAAAGTCATGTTTACATGCCTGTAATCTGGCTCCGGATGTCATTTTGACCCTCCTCTAAAACAGTGATTACTCAGTTAATATCCATCTGTGACATTTAATATTCCGGCTTTCATCACTATTTATGTTCGTCTTTCTACAGAAAAAAAATATCAACAAAATCTTAATTTTAAACCTGGTTGAGTTGACACAGATTAATCCTATTTTGATTCATATCTTTGAAACAATATTTTAAAGGAACTGTATGTAAGAAAGTTTTGGCCTGAAGCTCCGCCCTTCACCTATCGACCAATCACGAGTCAGTAGTGTTTTGGGTTGCCAGATCTGTTCTATTTACCACAATATTATTTTTCCTTTAAAGTGGTGTTTGCATGCAATTTGACTTGTGTAACTTTAGTTAGTGTGTAATGTCGCTGCTTGAGCATTAACAGTCTCTGCAAAGTTACAGCGCTGAAAGTTCACTGCAAACGGAGATATTGTCTTTTAAATTTACGGCAGTTTATTGCCTACAAAAATGGCCGGTTTGGACTACAACAAGCTTCTTCCTGGGTTGGTGACATCATAAACCCTCGCTAGTCTCCCCAGATATGACTTCTGTCCGTAATGGGAAGGGGCGTGGCCTTAACCTGTGCTTCAGCCAATAAAAATACAGGAAACTACATTTGGCCATCTGACCAATCTAAGACCATTGTGTTTTTCAGAGGGAGGGGCTTCAGGAAGCAGGAAGCAAACGACCCGTTCAGAGCACAGACAGCGGTGGGGAATAAAGGGAGAATAGAAGAAAAATATGGTGTTTTTAAATAAAAAGAAGTATTAAGACATGTTATACTGCGCCTCATAAACACAACCAAGCCTAGAAAGAAGCACCGCTTTAATGGTGCTAACCTAACCTGGGGCTGATGTCTTTCGCAGCGTCTGCGAGGTCGTCCAGCTGTGCGATCTTCTCCTCCGTCTCCATCTCTCCGTTATTTCGGACAGCAGAGGAAAGTTTACGAAGACTTGCTCCGGACGCCTTCATCAAACCCTGACACTGACCGACCAGATGCCGGTCCAATTCTGACCAATACGTGTCCTGATTACCACGACCCATTCCTTCATCATCTTCATCATCATCAACTAAGACATCACCAAACGGGTCCTGAGTCTCAGCCAGAGCCTGGAGAGGAAAGAGTAAACACAAAGTGCTTATTAATATTGATGGACAGATGAAAGCTCTTCAACAGTACAAAGTCTCATACCATTTGGACAAAGGACATTTTTATTTTACTTGAGGAAACATCCTTTGGGGTCAGAAAAGACCCCGAGGGCCGGAGAAGGGTTAATGCATGCAGACTTGAGAGATGAAAACTCTTCACTGATTAGCAATAAGACGGATGTAGATGCTCTCTGACCTGATCCATTTCCTCCAGGGCATCTTTCACCAAACCAACATATGAAGTCAAGACGGCCAACACGGCACTGCGGTTATCTGTGGAAATCATCAAATGCGAATGATTAGTGAAGGATCACGTGACACTGAAGACTAATGATGATGATGATCACAGGAATAAATCACACTTTACTATATATTCACAGAGAGAACAGATGATCTACTGGAGGAATATTACACTGCTTTACTGGAGCAGAAGAGACTCTCAAAACATCTGAATTATTCCAGACTCTTGGGTTCTACAATGATGCGAAATTAATTACGGCTCGTACGTGTTCAGTGTGTGTCTGTGTGAGGTAACCGAAGCTCCGCCCTCTTCCTGAAAGGGGGCGGGGAGCAGTAGCTCATTTGCATTTATAGGGACACAACACAAAAACAACACATTGTTGCTGACCCTTAAAAAGAGACATTTTTAACATGCTATAAAAAATTATCTGTGGAGCTAAAACTCTCAGAGACTTATTTTACATCTGGTATAAAGAGGCATTATAGGACACCTTCATCGTGCGTTCACACCAGACGTGAATGAAGCGTTAAGCGTGAGTGATTTAAATGTCAATGCAAAGACGTGAATAGACATTCTGTGGCGTGATTGAGCGTTTCGGCCGTTTGACTCGCATTATGTGATTCGTTAACCAATCAGGAGCTTGCTCTAGTAGTGACAACAATGAGGACAAAATCACATGTGGAGACCCGGAGCTGTAGATACATCTTCTTACTTTACAGCAACAGGAATAAAAGGATCTTGCTTGGAAGAAAGTGAGTGAGGAGGTCGGACAATCTGGTAAGTTGAAAAACGCTCTTTACTCAATTTGAGTTATTTATACACTGCAAAAAATGCTCTTCTTATTTAGTATTTTTTTCTTGTTTCCAGTCCAAATATCTAAACATTCTTAAATCAAGATTCATTTAATAGATAAGTAAAATTACATAAGATATTTGTTATTGTTTTCTGGGGAAAAATATCAAAATGAAGAGTTTTTTTGTATTAAAACAGGCAAAATGATCTGCCAATGGGGGGAGAAAAATAATCTGATTTCTGATTGAAATCTTGTTTCTTGTTTCCGTCCCGTAAAAATTCACTTCATTTTCAGCAAAACAAGAAAAAATATCTTATGCCGTTTTACTGATCTAGTAAATGCATCTTGATTTAAGAATCGTTAGATATTTAGACTGGAAACAAGACAGAATGACTGAGTAAGAAGAGCATTTTTTGCAGTGTGGGGTGATTGGGACACTTTTTGCCATTGGGATGACTGATAAAAGTGTTCACCCTATTGAGACCATAAGCTAGCTAAAGCTGGCAAACTGAGCTTATTCACTGTATTTTAAAAGCATCCATGTCAGCCGTTTCACAACGAGACGAAGCCCCTCCCACGACACACATTCGCATCTGCGGTGAACGTCACGCACATGAGGCGAATAAACGCAAACTGTTCAAACGTCCAACTACACGCGAATAGCGCGATTTCTTCGCACAAGTCGCGTCTGGTGTGAACGCACAGTCAAAGAAACAGATGATACAACTGAGAATAAACAGAATGATAGTTATCGTTCTCTGTGTGGACGTAGCCAGTAACGCTCTGACCTTTGGGTAGCTGATTAAACTGGTCACACGCGGCCCAAACTCCTCCAGTGGACATCAGCTGCTCCTGGGAGAGACTGAGGAGAACAAACTAATGACATACACACATCATTATTGTGCTAATAAACTTGAGTCGGAATAACTTCATCTCATCTCTGATGATGAGGGCGTGGCCACCTGTCACTCACACGAGATCCACCAATAGCAAACCTCAGCCATCCAATCAATTCCCCACAGACACAATCAAGCCCCGCCCAACATTTGTTCTTGTTTGAGAAGCGATTCACTAGATATACAGCAGAATACACACCAAAAAATGCTTTTCTTACTTTGTATTTTTCTCTTGTTTCTAGTCAAAATATCTAAAAATTCTTACATTAATGAAACATTTACTAGACAAGTACAAATTATTGTCTTGATTTGGGGAAAATAACTCAAAATGAAGAGAGTTTTTGCTTAAAATAAGATAAATAATCTTGTTTTGAATTAAGATTATTTCTCTCACCCCATTGGCAGATTATTTATCTTATTTTAAGCAAAAACTCTCTTCATTTTGAGTTATTTTTTCCAAAACAAGACAATTACTTTTGCTTGTCTAGAAAATACGGTAACACTTTAGTATGGGGAACAAATATTCACTATTAACTACGACTTTTGCCTCAATAAACTCCTAAATTACTGCTTATTAATAGTTAGTAAGTTAGATTTTGTAGCATTTAAGTTTAGGTATTAAGTACGATTAAGGGATGTAGAATAAGGTAATTAATAAGGCATTAATATGAGCTTTATAAGTGCTAATAAACAGCCAATATCCTAGTAATATGCATGATAATAAGCAACTAGTTAATAGTTAATAACTGAACCTTAAAATAAAGTGTTACCATAAATACTTCTTGTTTTATGAATTTTTAGATGTTTGGACTAGAAACAAGACAAAAATACTAAGTAAGAAAAGCATTTTTTTCAGTACCATGCTGAGTTTAGTTTAATCAGGTAGAGGACGGATCACCTCTGTAAAGGAGAGGACAGAATGACGTCCAGCAACTGAAGGAGTCCATCCAGAACCTCCGCCGTCGCGTCTCTGACAATCTTTCTCAGGGTCATTCCTGCAGGAAAAAACACATTCACTTAATTTGAGTTACTTGCCGAGTTCATTAGGGGTCAACCTGCTGAATACATTAGAGTCATAGTTACCCTGGCTCTTTGGTAACCAGAAGTAAACGGTGGACAGGGTCAGCACACTCTTCTGGACAGATTCTGCTATTTTTACACAGTCCTGGAGTGAGAGGAACACATCACAAAAACAGGGAAATCAAACACAAAAACACTGGATGGCCAAAGAGGGACAAAAGTCAGTCTGATGCCCTGAAGAGGGTCAAAGGTCAGTCAGACGCACCTCTTCTGATGGCAGCGGCGGCTTCGAGAAGATTAAACTGAGTTTTGTTGCTTCCTGAGACGTTGCTTTTACAGATTCATCTGTGGAGTAAAAGTAGCATGTGAGTCGTCTGAAGATCAGTGATATACTTAGACTACAGTGAGTACTGTAGATAATACTCAGTGATATACTCAGACTACATTGAGTACTGTGGATAATATTCAGTGATATACTCAGACTACAGTGAGTACTGTAGATAATATTCAGTAATATACTCAGACTACAGTGAGTACTGTGGATAATATTCAGTGATATACTCAGACTACAGTGAGTACTGTGGATAATATTCAGTGATATACTCAAACTACAGTGAGTACTGTGGATTATATTCAGTGATATACTCAGACTACAGTGAGTACTGTGGATAATATTCAGTGATATGCTCAGACTACAGTGAGTACTGTAGATAATATTCAGTGATATACTCAGACTACAGTGAGTACTGTAGATAATACTCAGTGATATGCTCAGACTACAGTGAGTACTGTGGATAATATTCAGTGATATACTCAGACTACAGTGAGTACTGTGGATAATATTCAGTGATATACTCAGACTACAGTGAGTAATGTAGATAATATTCAGTGATATACTCAGACTACAGTGAGTACTGTGGATAATATTCAGTGATATTCTCAGACTACAGTGAGTACTGTGGATAATATTCAGTGATATACTGAGACTACAGTGAGTACTGTAGATAATATTCAGTGATATACTCAGACTACAGTGAGTACTGTAGATAATATTCAGTGATATACTCAGACTACAGTGAGTACTGTAGATAATATTCAGTGATATACTCAGACTACAGTGAGTACTGTAGATAATATTCAGTGATATACTCAGACTACAGTGAGTACTGTAGATAATATTCAGTGATATACTCAGACTACAGTGAGTACTGTGGATAATATTCAGTGATATTCTCAGACTACAGTGAGTACTGTGGATAATATTCAGTGATATACTCAGACTACAGTGAGTAATGTAGATAATATTCAGTGATATACTCAGACTACAGTGAGTACTGTAGATAATATTCAGTGATATACTCAGACTACAGTGAGTACTGTAGATAATATTCAGTGATATACTCAGACTACAGTGAGTACTGTAGATAATATTCAGTAATATACTCAGACTACAGTGAGTACTGTGGATAATATTCAGTGATATACTCAGACTACAGTGAGTACTGTGGATAATATTCAGTGATATACTCAGACTACAGTGAGTACTGTGGATAATATTCAGTGATATACTCAGACTACAGTGAGTACTGTAGATAATATTCAGTGATATACTCAGACTACAGTGAGTACTGTAGATAATATTCAGTGATATTCTCAGACTACAGTGAGTACTGTGGATAATATTCAGTGATATTCTCAGACTACAGTGAGTACTGTGGATAATATTCAGTGATATACTCAGACTACAGTGAGTACTGTG
This sequence comes from Pseudorasbora parva, assembly GCF_024679245.1. NCBI lineage: Eukaryota > Metazoa > Chordata > Actinopteri > Cypriniformes > Gobionidae > Pseudorasbora > Pseudorasbora parva. The sequence continues at coordinate 639,921 of NC_090183.1, forward strand.
GATAATATTCAGTGATATACTCAGACTACAGTGAGTACTGTGGATAATATTCAGTGATATACTCAGACTACAGTGAGTACTGTAGATAATATTCAGTGATATACTCAGACTACAGTGAGTACTGTGGATAATATTCAGTGATATACTCAGACTACAGTGAGTACTGTAGATAATATTCAGTGATATACTCAGACTACAGTGAGTACTGTAGATAATATTCAGTGATATACTTAGACTACAGTGAGTACTGTGGATAATATTCAGTGATATACTTAGACTACAGTGAGTACTGTAGATAATATTCAGTGATATTCTCAGACTACAGTGAGTACTGTGGATAATATTCAGTGATATTCTCAGACTACAGTGAGTACTGTGGATAATATTCAGTAATATACTCAGACTACAGTGAGTACTGTGGATAATATTCAGTGATATACTCAGACTACAGTGAGTACTGTAGATAATATTCAGTGATATACTCAGACTAAAGTGAGTACTGTAGATAATATTCAGTAATATACTCAGACTACAGTGAGTACTGTGGATAATATTCAGTGATATACTCAGACCACAGTGAGTACTGTAGATAATATTCAGTAATATACTCAGACTACAGTGAGTACTGTGGATAATATTCAGTGATATACTCAGACTACAGTGAGTACTGTAGATAATATTCAGTGATATACTCAGACTACAGTGAGTACTGTGGATAATACTCAGTGATATACTCAGACTACAGTGAGTACTGTAGATAATATTCAGTGATATACTCAGACTACAGTGAGTACTGTAGATAATATTCAGTAATATACTCAGACTACAGTGAGTACTGTGGATAATAGTGATATACTCAGACTACAGTGAGTACTGTAGATAATATTCAGTAATATACTCAGACTACAGTGAGTACTGTGGATAATATTCAGTGATATACTCAGACTACAGTGAGTACTGTAGATAATATTCAGTGATATACTCAGACTACAGTGAGTACTGTAGATAATATTCAGTAATATACTCAGACTACAGTGAGTACTGTGGATAATATTCAGTGATATACTCAGACTACAGTGAGTACTGTGGATAATACTCAGTGATATACTCAAACTACAGTGAGTACTGTAGATAATATTCAGTGATATACTCAGACTACAGTGAGTACTGTGGATAATATTCAGTGATATACTCAGACTACAGTGAGTACTGTGGATAATAATCAGTGATATACTCAGACTACAGTGAGTACTGTGGATAATACTCAGTGATATACTCAGACTACAGTGAGTACTGTGGATAATACTTAGTGATATGAGTACTGTAGATAATATTCAGTGATATACTCAGACTACAGTGAGTAGTGTAGATAATATTCAGTGATATACTCAGACTACAGTGAGTACTGTAGATAATATTCAGTGATATACTCAGACTACAGTGAGTACTGTAGATAATATTCAGTGATATACTCAGACTACAGTGAGTACTGTGGATAATATTCAGTGATATACTCAGACTACAGTGAGTACTGTAGATAATATTCAGTGATATACTCAGACTACAGTGAGTATTGTAGATAATATTCAGAGATATACTCAGACTACAGTGAGTACTGTAGATAATATTCAGTGGTATGCTCAGACTACAGTGAGTACTGTAGATAATACTCAGTGATATACTCAGACTACAGTGAGTACTGTAGATAATAGTGATATGCTCAGACTACTGTGAGTACTGTATATAATACTCAGTGATATGCTCAGACTACAGTGAGTACTGTAGATAATACTCAGTGATATACTCAGACTACAGTGAGTACTGTGGATAATATTCAGTGATATACTCAGACTACAGTGAGTACTGTAGATAAGTGAGTACTGTGGATAATATTCAGTGATATACTCAGGCTACAGTGAGTACTGTGGATAATATTCAGTGATATACTCAGGCTACAGTGAGTACTGTGGATAATATTCAGTGATATACTCAGACTACAGTGAGTACTGTAGATAATATTCAGTGATATACTCAGACTACAGTGAGTACTGTAGATAATATTCAGTAATATACTCAGACTACAGTGAGTACTGTGGATAATATTCAGTGATATACTCAGACTACAGTGAGTACTGTAGATAATATTCAGTAATATACTCAGACTACAGTGAGTACTGTGGATAATATTCAGTGATATACTCAGACTACAGTGAGTACTGTAGATAATATTCAGTGATATACTCAGACTACAGTGAGTACTGTAGATAATATTCAGTAATATACTCAGACTACAGTGAGTACTGTGGATAATATTCAGTGATATACTCAGACTACAGTGAGTACTGTGGATAATATTCAGTGATATACTCAGACTACAGTGAGTACTGTAGATAATATTCAGTGATATACTCAGACTACAGTGAGTACTGTGGATAATATTCAGTGATATACTCAGACTACAGTGAGTACTGTGGATAATACTCAGTGATATACTCAGACTACAGTGAGTACTGTGGATAATATTCAGTGATATACTCAGACTACAGTGAGTACTGTGGATAATATTCAGTGATATACTCAGACTACAGTGAGTACTGTGGATAATATTCAGTGATATACTCAAGACTACAGTGAGTACTGTGGATAATATTCAGTGATATACTCAGACTACAGTGAGTACTGTGGATAATACTCAGTGATATACTCAGACTACAGTGAGTACTGTGGATAATATTCAGTGATATACTCAGACTACAGTGAGTACTGTAGCTATTCAGTGATATACTCAGACCACAGTGAGTACTGTAGATAATATTCAGTGATATACTCAGACTACAGTGAGTACTGTAGATAATATTCAGTGATATACTCAGACTACAGTGAGTACTGTGGATAATATTCAGTGATATACTCAGACTACAGTGAGTACTGTAGATAATATTCAGTGATATACTCAGACTACAGTGAGTACTGTAGATAATATTCAGTGATATACTCAGACTACAGTGAGTACTGTAGATAATATTCAGTGATATACTCAGACTACAGTGAGTACTGTGGATAATATTCAGTGAAATACTCAGACTACAGTGAGTACTGTGGATAATATTCAGTGATATACTCAGACTACAGTGAGTACTGTAGATAATATTCAGTGATATACTCAGACTACAGTGAGTACTGTAGATAATATTCAGTGATATACTCAGACTACAGTGAGTACTGTGGATAATATTCAGTGATATACTCAGACTACAGTGAGTACTGTGGATAATACTCAGTGATATACTCAGACTACAGTGAGTACTGTGGATAATATTCAGTGATATACTCAGACTACAGTGAGTACTGTGGATAATATTCAGTGATATACTCAGACTACAGTGAGTACTGTGGATAATATTCAGTGATATACTCAGACTACAGTGAGTACTGTGGATAATATTCAGTGATATCCTCAGACTACAGTGAGTACTGTAGATAATATTCAGTGATATACTCAGACTACAGTGAGTACTGTGGATAATATTCAGTGATATACTCAGACTACAGTGAGTACTGTGGATAATATTCAGTGATATACTCAGACTACAGTGAGTACTGTGGATAATATTCAGTGATATCCTCAGACTACAGTGAGTACTGTAGATAATATTCAGTGATATACTCAGACTACAGTGAGTACTGTGGATAATATTCAGTGATATGCTTAGACTACAGTGTGTACTGTGGATAATATTCAGTGATATACTCAGACTACAGTGAGTACTGTGGATAATATTCAGTGATATACTCAGACTACAGTGAGTACTGTGGATAATATTCAGTGATATACTCAGACTACAGTGAGTACTGTGGATAATATTCAGTGATATTCTCAGACTACAGTGAGTACTGTGGATAATATTCAGTGATATACTCAGACTACAGTGAGTACTGTGGATAATATTCAGTGATATACTCAGACTACAGTGAGTACTGTGGATAATATTCAGTGATATACTCAGACTACAGTGAGTACTGTGGATAATATTCAGTGATATACTCAGACTACAGTGAGTACTGTGGATAATATTCAGTGATATACTCAGACTACAGTGAGTACTGTGGATAATATTCAGTGATATACTTAGACTCAGATCATCTCAAACACTGAACTCAGAATCTCCCAGAAGTTTGACAAGCTGAACGTCCCACTGCATTCATTCGACTCGCCATCTGAAACACACAGTTACAAATTACAATAAACACCGAGCTTTACACATTAGTCAGTGTGTGTGTGTGTGTGTGTGTGTGTGTGTGAGAGAGTGAGTGAGTGAGTGAGTGAGAGAGAGAGAGAGAGAGAGAGAGAGAGAGAGAGAGAGAATGTGTGACAGTGTGTTACTGAGTGAGTTTGTGTGAGTGACAGTGTGTTAACGAGTGTGTGTAAGTGTTAGAGAGAGAGAGAGAGAGTGTGTGTGTGTGTGTGTGTGTAGAGGGTTTAAAATATTGTTTATATCGGACTGTTATCGCGCGAGCACACAGTTAAACTTTAGCCGTTAGCCGTCACTCACACACACATACATGCACATGTGGTGAAATGAAGCGTCAGGATGTCGGCATACCTCTCACTCGATCTCTGCTGCACTTCACCGAGTTAACGAGGTTCCGTAACGGCAGCAGAACATCGGAACGGGAGTTATCGGCGCTCATGATCGGCTCGCGTCTGTCGCTCGATCCGCGGAACCAACAGCAAGCGGAACCGAGTGTGTGCGATGCTTGCGCCGGAATGAGTTTGTAGTTACACCCGCGCCGTGTTGACATGAAGACTTCAGATGCAAAGCCTCTAAAAGCCACTTTGGTCAAAAATGAGATAATGATACTGAGTGAATATGCTCTCTGCATATAGTGTACATTTATAAAATACTTTCACTTCTTATACTTTCAAATCCCAGCCTCAGCATTCAGAAGTACCGATAGGTAGAAACCTCAGAAGCCTGACAAAAATGCTTATTTAAAAAAACAAAAACAAGAAAACATCAGATGGAATTTGAGGCTTTTGCACCTGAACTCTTAATATTTAGTTCTTTAAAATATTAATACAATTTGTGTGTGTGTGTGTGTGTGTGTGTGTGTGTGTGTGTGTGTGATGGGCAGACCAAGGCTTCGTGAAGCACTGAAACAGTTGAAGCAAATGTGCCTAGTGGTCACTGACACCTAGTGGTCACTTGCATGTGTTGATACATCTTGGAATATCCTTGACAATGATCCATGTAAAAATAGTTTTCTGGTCGTGAAAAATACGAAATAATAAAATAATAAAAAGCCATGTGTCACAATTGTTACATGATATTTTTATTCAAAAATATGAATTGCTCTGCTGTTGAAGGACTTAGCAGACTTCTTTTTTCTTTACATATAATTTTCTCTAGCCCTTGAAAAAATCCTCTCACAAGGGACACTTGCCGACATGCACAAATATATTTGAGCAAGATGAGGGAAAGTTACTGCGCTCTCTTTCCAATAAATGAATAGATCATTTCTGGGCAAAATCTAGTTGCCTATACCGTGGGTCTGTGAGTGGAGATTGTGATATAAGTGAGATTTAAGTGCGCTTTGGTTATATTTAGGCTAAATTTAAATTAGATATTGACTGATAGGACAGTGACAGATCGTTAGGATAGTGAAACATAGCCTACAGTGTAGTATAGTCTAGGCATATAGTGACAGATAGCACAGTTTAAGTTAAATTTATATAATTATATAGATTCATAGGTGATATATAGGCCTAGATATTAATAGAATAGATAAAAATGGAGGCTCCACATAAGAGCCGTATGGTGTGGGAGCGCTCCCAGCCAATGCATTTCCAGAAACGGCAAATAAAGTGAGATGTGTGTGTATGTGAAGATGGATTAACTTTCGGATCAGTCTTTTTGTAAAGATGTTTTAGGGCCTCGTGCAACAACTGCTGTACTTAATGCTTAAAATTAAAGTCTTAATATACATTTTTGTTTACATTTTAATGTGCGGTTTCAAGTGGACGGCAGGTGGCGCTCAACGGCAGAGAAACGAGTTTGTTTGTTAGTTAAATCAATTCGAAATCACTACCAGTTCAACACCATGGCATCATCATGTTAAGTTTTTCAAACAGGAGCTGCCCTATAACATTATTATTATTATTAAGTACCATGCCGAAATCCGATTATAAATACATTATTTTGTGAAGTTATGATCACTAGTATTCCTCAAAAGCAGCCATTACCCGACTTACTCTGAGTAGCTGCTTTACATCTGAAACTGGTGAGTCTTTCCCTGTGGTTTTCCTGTAAAGATGCTTTAGGTGATTATTTCAGGAGGCCCTCGGCTGGAAACAAAGATTTCTGTGAAATATTCACATTTCCGTACATGCTGTAAATGATTTCACATCGTAACTGCTGGTAAACAAGATACCAAAACTGATGCTGCACCAAAAAAAAAAAAAATGCTTACATTCGAATTGCGTCACGTATTGTATAGATTGTGTGTGTGGTCAGAGGCCTAATGTTCAGTCTCATTTATATCCTTCACTTCAGCTCTAGAGGATGAACAGAAGAGTTCAAAGGTCATCACAGCTCATACTTCACAAACACCTGCAGATCTCTGAGGCTAATCACAGTTATCTCATTCACAAGAGCCTCACCAATCTCTTCATGAAATACACTCACTGCATAAAATGCTCTTCTTACTTTGTATTTTTGTCTTGTTTCTAATCAAAATATCAAAAAATTCTTACATTAAGAAATATTTACTAGACAAGTACAAATTATAGTCTTGATTTGGGGGATAATAACTCAAAATGAAGAGAGTTTTTGCTTAAAATAAGATAAATAATCTGCCAATGGGGTGAGAAAAATAATCTTAATTCAAACAGAAAACAAGATTATTTTTCTCACCCCATTGGCAGATTATTTATCTTATTTTAAGCAAAAACTCTCTTCATTTTGAGTTATTTTTCCCAAAACAAGTCAATAACTTTTGCTTGTCTAGTAAATACTTCTTAGTGTAAGAATTTTTAGATGTTTGGACTCAAAACAAGACAGAAATACTGAGTAAGAAGAGCATTTTTTGCCGTGTTCAAAGCACACACACTGTGAAACATTCTTTTACTGTGTTTATCTGTGATCTGTCTGGTGCATTTCAACTTAAAAACCATTAAAAAGTTATTTTGGGCAACAAGTAAAACTCAAAAAGACACCAAATATAATGAGTTGAGCTTTAACTGAATCTGTTTAACCATCTCTGCGCTCTGATGCGTTCTCTGTGGTTGCACTGATATTCCTGGACAATACCTGACGGCTGAGACACAAACAAGCTGTTGTATAACACACAGCTGCTCATTGACTGTATTTATCACAGCTTATCAGATGTTGTTAAAGCCATCCGGTTCTTATCTTCTCGTGTTTTGCGGTCTTTGGGACCTAAAGGTTTGCATTAGAGGGTCTTTAACCAAAACAAGCACAAGTCTTCAGATAAGAGCGTCACGTACTCTTCTTGTCCTGTTCTACACATTTTTGAGTGTGTTTGTTTTCATCTCATTACAGTCACATCACATCTCATTTCTGCACATATTTCAACATAATATTCCTGTTTTTTAATGGCACGCTGATATTTGCACTGGAGCGCAGTCATGCTGGGACAGAAAGGGGCCGTCCCCAGACTGATCCCACAAAGTCGAGAGCATGAAATTGTCCAGAAATGTCTTGGTGAAGCATTAAGAGTTCCTTTCACTGGAACTAAGGGGCCAACCCCACCCCATAATCCCCCCTCCACCAAACTTTACACTTGGCACAATGCAGTCAGGCGAGTCCCGTTCTCCTGGCGATGGCCAAACCCAGACTCGTCCATGGGATTGTCCGACTGAAGCGTGATTGGTCGCTCAGAGAGCTCAGAGAGGTCTCACTGCTCTAGAGTCCAGTGGCGGCTGCTTTACTCCACTGCATCCCACGCTTTGCATTGCTCTTGGTGATGTAAGGCTTGGATGAGCTGCTCGGCCATGGAAACCCATTCCATGAAGCTCTCTCCGCTGTTCTTGAGCTCATCTGAAGGCCACAGAAGTCTGGAGGTCTGGAGCTGTTGACTCTGCAGAAAGTTGGAGACTTCTGCGCACTGTGACCCTCAGCATGTGCTGACCCCGCTCTGGGATTTAACACTTTGTGGCTGAGTTGCTGTTGGCTTACACTTTGTTCTAATCCCACTAACAGTTGAGCGTGGAATATTTAGTAGTGAGGAAATGTCTGGAATGGCCTTATTGCACAGGTGTCAGCCTATCACGGCCCACGCTTGAGTTCACTGAGCTCCTGAGAGCGACCCATTCTTACACTAATGTGTGTAGAAGCGTCTGCAGGCCGAGAGCTGGAGTTATACACCTGTGGCCATGAAGAGATCCAACACCTGAACTCAACAAAAAAAAAGTTTTGCTATAAATTTGTATTGTTATTCAAAAACGAATCTGAATTTTGTAAATTATGCGTTATTAATAATCATAAAACTGCTGATTAATTGGAGTTTTGACTGTGTCATATGGAGAGTCCAGAGCAGAAAACGAAAATAAATTAGGTGTACTGCTTTTTTGCTTACTATTGTACTGAGCTCTGCTTATCTGAGCAGTTTAAATGTCACAGATAAAGAAACTCTTTACTCATTCACAGAAACGACAGACAGATGAAAGCACGAACAGTGGGTTTATTATTATAACACGATGAGCACCACTGAAGAATTCATTAAATGCTAAACAAAAAAAATTACTTAAATTGTGCTCAAACGTGTATGTCCTTGCAGAAAGTGCAGAGTAAGCGCGTGGACGAGCCTCCAGCTCACCGACCAATCAGCGCGCGCGGCTGCAGCGGCACATGACGTCACGAGTGATGATGCATGTCCAAATGTTGCATGACGAAAGAACAGGTCAAAGGTTGATTTGGGCACCAGTCCAATCGGGTATTTTCCCAAACGGACAGTGAAATTATTTAATAATTAACCTTTAGCCACTGACTCAGTGCTGTATATATAAGACTGAGAGAGCAAAGAGAGCAGAAAACTGACGAGCCTCCTCATCCTCACTGACTGATGAAGAGCTGCTGATTCACTTCTACACTAAAGGTAAACTCTCATTACTCATAATGTGTCCTGTACATGAGACGAGCTTATGGATAATATAATAGTGCATGTGTTTCAAAAAAGTCTGGAGAAAAAATTAAAAAAATGTAATATTATGATTATAATAAATGAATGAATCTGTTAAATATATTAGAGTAATGCATTTAACAGTTCATTAAAGTTCCCATTCATCAAACATGGGACATTCTCTGAAACATTACATTACTGAAGAAAGTATGCGCTGCAAAAAGTGCTTTTCTTACTTACAGACAAAACATCTAAAAATTCTTAAAACTAGATTATTTTTCTCACCCCATTGGCAGATTATTTATCTTATTTTAAGCAGAAACTCTCTTCATTTTGAGTTATTTTCCCTAAAACAAGACAATTACTTTTGCTTGTAAATGTTTCTTAATGTAAATTAAATTTTCCTAGAAAAGACAAAAATACTAAGTAAGAAGAGCATTTTTTGCAGTGTGAAAAATATATAATACTGTAACTTAATAGAAGGACATTTTAGATGCATAAAGTAAAGTTTCATTGGGTGTTTATAAATGATAGATAGGATGGTTGAATATAGATATACCTCTGTTCTAGTGGTTATGAGTATTACACTGCAAAACATGCTCTTCTTCCTCAGTCATTGTCTTGTTTCCAGTCTAAATATCTAACAATTCTTAAATCAAGATGCATTTACTAGATCAGTAAAACGACATAAGATATTTTTCTTTTTTTCTGGGGGGGAAATATCTAAATGAAGAGAGTTTTTGCTTAAAACAGGCAAAATGATCTGCCAATGGGGTGAGAAAAATAATCTGATTTCTGATTGAGACGGAAACAAGAAACAAGATTATTTCCCTCACCCCATTGGCAGATCATTTTGCCTGTTTTAAGCAAAAACTCACTTCATTTTCAACAAAGCAATGAAGAATATCTTCTGTCGTTTTGCTGATCTAGTAAATGCATCTTGATTTAGGAATATTTAGATATTTAGACTGGAAACGAGACAGAATGACTGAGTCAGAAGAGCATGTTTTGCAGTGTGTTGAGTTAGTGGTGTGGTATGAAGGCTGATTTGTGTGTGTTTTTTTCAGGACTCTTTACCGCGGTAAAAGCTTCATCATGCCTCCTCAGCTGCAGTCTCAGAACCGGCTGGCGGCCCGAGTCCTTCAGGGCGACCCGGCGTCTCTGAGTCCGGCTCTGCGAGAGTTCATCCACATCAGTGTTAATCTGTGCCAGCCGGACGGGCTTCATATCTGCGACGGATCCGACGAGGAGAACCGGGCCATACTGGGACTGCTGGAGGAACAGGGCTCCATCTCCAAACTACACAAATACAACAACTGGTACGACCTGGCACCATTACACCTTAAGCTGGCCAAGAAAGTATCGCGATAAACGATAACATCGTCGTTCTAAGACCATTTTCATCTAAAATAATGAGGATGCCACACTGTAAAAAACTATTTAGAAATAAAAGTTACCTGGTTGCCTTAATTTTTTATTTTTATGAGTTAGTACAATGACATTTTTTTGAGATTCGACAACCTTTATTAAAATATTATTAAAAGATTTTATAAGCATATTGGGTAATTGTGTGTTTTATTTGTGATGACGCAGCCAAATTGTGCTATTTTCATGATTTATCACATTTTTATGTGGTTCAGATACAATAATATTTTGAGTTTCTATTTATTAAACAAATTTCCTTCATTGTATCAACTCACATTTTTCATTTCAATAAACTCAATATTTTAAGGCAACCAGGTTACTTACTTTGTTAAGGTAAACCAACAAAAACTAACAACATTTTTTTACAGTGTATGCACCTTTTCAAAGATCAATAAACTTTTATTTCTAAAGACTATTTAACACTGAAAACAGAAAACATTTTAAACATCTACAATAAAGGAACAAAACAAACTGCAACTTATTTAGTATTTTTGTCTTGTATTTCTAGTCAAAATATCTATGACATTAAGAAACATTTACTATTGTCTTGTTTTGGGAAAAATAACTCTAAATGAAGAGAGTTTTTGCTTAAAATAAGATAAATAATCTGCCAATGGGGTGAGAAAAATAATCTTAATTCAAACAGAAAACAAGATTATTTCTTTCACCCCATTGGCAGATTATTTATCTTATTTTAAGCAAAAACTCTCTTCATTTTGAGTTATTTTTCCCCAAAACAAGACAATTACTTTAGCTTGTCTAGTAAATACTTCTTGATTTAATAATTGTTAGATATTTAGACTGGAAACAAGACCAAATGACTGAGTCAGAAGAGTGTTTTTTGCAGTGTGTTGTGATGTGTTGTGATGTTCTGCAGTTGGCTGGCCCGGACGGATCCGCGAGACGTGGCTCGGGTCGAGAGTAAGACGGTCATCGTGACTCCGGAGCAGCGAGAGGCGGTCCCTTCACCGCGAGGAGGCGGAGTCAGTCAGCTCGGCCGATGGATGGCACCGGAGGAATGGGACAAAGCCATGAACCTGCGCTTCCCCGGCTGCATGAAAGGTACAGACGCGATAAAGCGATAGTTCAGCCAATGATGAGCCTGATGTTGATCTGCTGACCCAACATGTAGGTGTGTGTGTTTCTCCAGGAGAACACAAATGAAGATGTTTAACTCAGCCGTTGCTGTGTGTCGGTCATATAATGATGTGAATGGGAAACAATTCTATGAGCGTTAAAAACACACGCTTAGACAACACACACACACACACCCTGCTGCTCGTGACGACACACTGATGTCTTAAGACACGAACCCATCAGTTTGTGTGAGAAATCGAGCCGTATTTATATTCTTTTTTACCTCAAATACAACGCTATATCCAACAGCCTTCAGACCCTTCACATCCGGTAAGATCAAAAGCATGATCTGGTGTAGTTTACGCCAACGCCAGAAGTGAATTTCATAAACTACACCAGATCGTGTATTATTGACCTTACCGCAGGTGAAGCGCGTGAAGGCTGTTGGATATAGCGTTGTATTTGAGGTAAAAAAGAATATAAATACGGCTTACGACCAGTCGAGCCACGAGCGCTGTGCTAAGTGATGAACTGTGACTTTGAGTCTCATATGGTCCGTTGTTTCTTGAAGAAAACACTGAACACGACAGAGAAAATAAATAAATAAAAATAAAAATGTCCGTGTAATTAGATGTCACAAACTTTACAGACCCGCTCACTTAGCACAGCGTTCGTGGCTCGACTCGTCGAGACTGTTCTCGATGCTTCGGTCTGCATGTAGGGACCCTCATTATGCTGCCGTGTTAGTGTGAGGCTATTATGAGCTGTTAGTGGCATTAACTAGCGGTTTAATTTCACTTACTCTGTGCCCCATAGACAAACATTATAAGCTAATCTGCTTTCAATTTTCATGAAAACGCATCCCAGAGAACGATCTACTCGCCAACCATCTGTTAGTTACCCCTAGGGGCATTTCTCACCAGAGATGTCCTTTAAATATCTTCATTTGTGTTCTCCTGAGGAAACACACACCTACATGTTGATGCCCTGGGGGTCAGCAGATCAACATCAGGCTCATTATATGGAACCAGTTATCTGAAGTAACATTCCCATAATGTTTGAATGATATACTGTAGGGTGTTCATGTGTCTGCAGGTCGGGTCATGTATGTGATCCCGTTCAGCATGGGTCCGGTCGGATCTCCGCTCTCTAAGATTGGTGTGGAACTGACCGACTCTCCATATGTGGTGGCCAGTATGAGGATAATGACCCGCGTGGGCAAAGCCGTGCTGACCGCATTAGGAAACGGAGAGTTCGTGAGATGCCTGCACTCGGTCGGCTGCCCGCTTCCCCTCAAGAGTAAGTACTTCATTAATTCCTCCTGTGGTTGGCCAGCCGTCAGACCTCGCTCATCTTCACACACAGATGAAGATATTAGTGTTGAAATCCGATGGCTCAGAAAGGCCTTCATTGACACCAATGTCATTTCCTCTCTCAAGACCCATAAAGGCACTAAAGACGTCGTTACAAAGCCCATCTCACTACAGCGGCTCTACAATCATTTCAAAGCTTCGAACCGTTATGAGTCAGTGAATCGATTCATGATTCGGATCGCATGTCAAACTGCTGAAATCACGAGACTTTGGCGAATCACGAATCATGAATCGATTCACTGACTCATAACGGTTCGAAGCTTTGTTCTGAAATCGGCCATCACTATATAAGTCGTTATTTAGTGTTTTTTGCGCACTAACTCTATTCTGGCCTCTTCATCAATGATTGTAGAGCCGCTGTAGTGAGATGGGCTTTGTAACGACGTCTTTAGTGCCTTTATGGGTCTTGAGAGAGGAAATGACATTGGTGTCAATGAAGGCCTTTCTGAGCCATCGGATTTCAACACTAATATCTTCATCTGTGTGTGAAGATGAGCGGAGGTCTGACGGCTGGCCAACCACAGGAGGAATTAATGAGAGAATTTTCATTTTTGGGTGAACTAACGCTATAATGCTGGTTTAAAGACACTGATGTTCATCTCTCTCTCTCTCTCTCTCTCTCTCTCTCTCAGAGCCGCTGGTCAATAACTGGCCGTGTAACCCAGATCTCACCCTGATCGCTCACATCCCTGACCAGAGGAAGATCGTGTCGTTCGGAAGCGGCTACGGTGGAAACTCACTGCTGGGGAAAAAGTGCTTTGCCCTTCGCATCGCGTCCCGCATCGCTAAAGAGGAAGGCTGGCTGGCCGAACACATGCTGGTCAGTCAGAAACGTGTCATTCCGACACACACACACATAAACTCACAGCCGGTACCTACAGGCACATGCATAAATGCAGAGTTCAAATTCAATGCACAAACCCCTTAACTGTCTCCGTCCTATACAGGTGGGACGCTTGGCGCTCTTTTTTTCGATCGCCTTTTTTCCGTATCCTATATTTTAGTAATCATCATAAATTAGGGATCATTTGAAAGCTTACAAACTCAAAATTCATCCTGTAAAAAACCGTTTTGAAATTGGACGTTGCGTTACGATGGAAATGGTATTTGAATTTCTTCTAGCAGGCTCCTCCCCCTAGTAGGCGGTGTCATTTTTCATATTACAAAATTTATTTTTGCTTTGATTACTTTATAATCAAAATCTTTTCTAAGCCTGTCAAAGCACATATCACCAGAAAGGTCAGAGACTCAAGGTTCCATATTTGGTGACTGTTTTGTGATGCAAGTGATATTTGGACAGAAATTTACACGAAAATGCATTAAAAAAAACAATCAATGGAATGTGGATTACACCCGGTGGCTGTTGTTGGTACTGCGCCTAAACAAAATCTCATGGGGACTTTAATTTTTTATATCAACTTTAAAATTTGGAACACAACTTAGTTAGACACATGGCTTTGATTTTCTAGTAATTTTAGAATACTTTTTTTTTGTAAAATATTTTATATAAAATAACAAATATTTAGTACATTATAGTATTATTTTAAACAGAAATCAGATTATTTTTCTCACCCCATTGGCAGATCATTTTGCCTGTTTTAAGCAAAAACTCTCTTCATTTTGATTTTATTTTCAACAAAACAAGGAAAAATATCCGATGTCGTTTCACTGATCTAGTAAATGCATCTTGATTTTGGAATTGTTAGATATTTAGACTGGAAACGAGACGAAGTGACTGAGTAAGAAGAGCGTTTTTTGCAGTGTACTCCAATGCATTCTTGAATTACAGCTATTTAAGTTTGGAAAGAGCATTTTCATGTCTATTCTCTAAAGGGGGATGACAGTTAACAGGTTAAGATGCAAATATCTGCTGATAACTCTAAAAACATGAGAATTAATGAAGATTACACAAACACTCATATTCACAGAAAACTCTATCAGAGGAGTGACATGAATGTGATGCGTTTCCTGTAGATCCTGGGCATCACTAACCCATCGGGACAGAAGAAGTATTTTGCGGCGGCGTTCCCGAGCGCTTGTGGAAAGACCAATCTGGCCATGCTGAGGCCGTCGCTGCCGGGCTGGAAGGTGGAGTGTGTGGGAGACGACATCGCATGGATGAAGTTCGATGAAGAAGGTACGGCACTACAAAAAATGCTTCTCTTAGTGAAGATTTATTAACTAATTTCGGGAGGAGCACATACAGATAATTAACAACGGAGCCGTCAGCTAATCAAACCTATTTAAACAAGTGGAGCACGTCAGATAATGAATCTAATCAACGATGATAGGTGTACTTATACATCAGATTTACCTTCTCTCGTTGACCATTTTTATTTTAGCATCCCTCCACCACCCCATCTCCTCACTTTAATTTAATAAACTCTCATGAGATGTCAACACAATCCATAAAACATTACAGTCTAGTTCTAGAGTATCTTTATCACGGAGGGATACCCTGGGTTCAGGCTAAAAATTCAGATCCCGGAGCCCTCCCCTGGACAGCTCGTCAAATACGCATTACCTTTACTCGATTTAATTTGATGGAAGTGTGAACTTAGTATTACTTAGAAGGTACGGGTGGTTTGAGCTCCTGGCGGCGATGCCATGTTGGTGTAGGCGCGACAAAAACACAATAGCATTATTTTATTGGCTTTTGAATTATTGCAGAAATTAAGCACAAAAAACACACTGACTTGGGTTCAGATGCTCGTTTCTGGCCTTTGGCCTACATTTATACATCTTCTCTATCACTAAAAAATGCTCCTTACTTAGTAATTTTGCCTTGTTTCTAGTCTAAATATCTAACAATACTTAAATCAAAGATTAAATCAAGATATATTTCCTTGTTTTGTTGAAAATAAAATCAAAATAAAGTGAGTTTTTGCTTAAAACAGGCAAAATGATCTGCCAATGGGGTGAGAGAAATAATCTGTTCGGAAACAAGAAACAAGATTTCAATCAGAAGAAGTATTATATATATATTATGTCATTTCACTGATCTAGTAAATGCATCTTGATTTAAGAATTGTTAGATATTTAGACTGGAAACGAGACACAATTACTAAGTTAGATATTTATATAAAGAGCATTTATTGCAGTGTGAAATATGCCGTCATTGATCATTCAGTGTTGTTGTGCTGAAGGGAATCTCAGAGCCATAAACCCAGAGAACGGTTTCTTCGGAGTGGCTCCAGGAACCTCCACCAAAACCAACCCGAACGCCATGGACACCATCCGCCAGAACACCATCTTCACCAACGTGGCGGAGACCAGCGAGGGTGGGGTTTACTGGGAGGGCATGGATGAGGAGCTTCCGGAGGGAACAACGCTGAAGTCCTGGAAAAACCGGCCGTGGACAGCGGAGGACGGTGAGTTAATCTCAGCTCCGCTTCATTCCAGAGGTGGACAAATACACTTCATTACTGGAGTAAAAGTACAGAAATATTAGTTTTCAAAAGTACTTAAGTATCAGAAGTAAATGTCCTTCTTTATTTCGCCGCATTATTGTATTATAGTTGTATAAATGCACATTATGCCATCATGGTTTAAGCCAGTCAGTGACGCTCCATCTGACACACTAGCAGACGACTAACTTAAACTCATTTAAATACTTGTAGAAAAGTTACAAAGCTGCTGTCACTTTAAGGCCGAATGCACGGATCCAATACACTGATACACATCTGATATTCTCACACTGTTCACCTTCACTGAAGACAGAATCAACTTTGTTTATGTGAATACTCCACTAAATGAGCATTTGGACATCCGTCTTCTTCCATTTTGCTCTAAACTATAAATCAGTGTTTAATAAATGCTGTGAAATCATTGAACTTCACGAGACTCTACAAGAGTGATTCCTGAAAGGCTTTCTGCAAAAACCCAAACACCTTTTAAAGAAGAAAAAAATCATCACTGACTTTCAAAGCTGCGACAGAAACGACTTTCGACTTCGAGGACCTTGATAGAAATGTAGTGGAGTAAAGAGGACGATATTTGTCTTTCAGATGGAGTGAAGTTAAAGTCAGAAGATTACAGAAAAAATAATACTCCAGTAAAGCACAGAGACTCAAACAGTGAACTTCAGTGCAGGACTCGAGTAGATGAGCTGAGGGACTGGCCAGATCTGCCTCAGACTCGTCCCGACCTCATGAGTAAATTTACTTAAGTACACTTTTTGAGTATCGGTACTTTACTTGAAGTATTATTTTTTATGGAACTAAATGTACTAGTGTGTCAGATGGAGCGTCACTGACTGGCTTAAACCAAGATGGCATAATGTGCATTTATACAACTATAATACAATAATGCGGCGACATAAAGAAGGACATTACTTTTGATACTTAAGTACTTTTGAAAACTAATATTTCTGTACTTTTACTGCAGTAAAAATCTGTTTTTACAACTTTCACTCTTAATGGAGTAATATTTGACCAGCAGTGCTGTTACTCAAGTAATGAAGTTGTGTATTTGTCCACCTGTGTGTGTGTGTGTGTGTGTGTGTGTCCGTGTCTCTCCCAGGTGAACCGTGCGCTCATCCCAACTCCCGCTTCTGTACTCCGGCCTCTCAGTGTCCCATCATCGACCCGCAGTGGGAGTCTCCGGATGGCGTTCCCATCGAGGCCGTGATCTTCGGTGGGCGGCGGCCTCAGGGCGTCCCGTTGGTCTACGAGGCCTTCGATTGGCCACACGGTGTGTTCGTCGGAGCCGCCATGAGATCGGAAGCCACGGCGGCCGCGGAACACAAAGGTACACTCGAGCGCGGATGCATTAGCTGCCAAAAATGCTCTTCTTATTTAGTGTTTTATTTTCTTGTTTCTAGTCTAAATATCTAAAAATCAAGATGCATTTACTAGATAAGTAAAATTACTTTTTCTTTGTTTTCTTAAAAATAAAATCAAAATGAGTTTTTGCTTAAAACAGATCTGAAATCTTGTTTCTTGTTTCCGTCCCAATCAGAAATAAGATTATTTCTCTCACCCCATTGGCAGATTATTTATCTTATTTTAAGCAAAAACTCTCTTCATTTTGAGTTATTTTCCCCAAAACAAGACAATAATTTGTGCTTGTCTAGTAAATGTTTCTTAATGGAAGAATTTTTAGATATTTAGACTAGAAACAAGACAAAAATACTGAGTAAGAAAAGCATTTTTTGCAGTGTAGTATTTTATAATATATACTGCAGAAAAACTAAATAAGTCGATGTCAGTTGTTTGTGTTTAATCTGGTGCAGCCGTGATGACTGCGATCCTAAAGCGTGTGTGTTTGTCCCTCCAGGTAAAGTCCTCATGCACGACCCGTTCGCCATGCGTCCGTTCTTCGGCTATAACTTCGGCCAGTATCTGTCTCACTGGCTGAGCATGGAGCAGCGACCCGGTGCCAAACTGCCCAAAATCTTCCACGTAAACTGGTTCCGTAAGGACCCGTCCGGACGCTTCCTGTGGCCCGGGTTCGGAGAGAACATCCGGGTTCTGGAGTGGATGTTCCGGCGGGTCAGCGGCGAGGCCGGAGCCATGCCCAGTGCGGTCGGGTTCGTGCCCAGTTCCCTAAACCTCAGCGGCCTGCCGGCGGACCTGGATCTGGACCAGCTCTTCCAAATCTCAGCCGAATTCTGGACTCAGGAGGTGGAGGAGATCCGAGCCTACTTCCAGCGTGAGCTCAGCACCGACCTGCCCGGAGAGATGGAGAGACAGCTGGAGCTTCTGGAGCAGAGAGTGAGGCGGCTGTGAGGAACTCAAGCAGAAACACACGGCAGAACATCTCCTCACTCAGTCACTTCGTCTCGTTTCCAGTCCAAATATCTAACAATTCTTAAATCAAGATGCATTTACTAGATCAGTAAATCTTTCCTTGTTTCTTAAAAATAAAAGTAAAATGAGTTTTTGCTTAAAACAAAATTATCTGCCAATGGGGTGAGAAAAATAATCTTAGTTCTTGTTTCCGTCCCAAACAGAAATAAGATTATTTTTCTCACTTCATTTTGATTTTATTTTTAAGAAAACAAGGAAAATTATCTTATGACATTTTACTGATCTAGTAAATGCATCTTGATTTAAGAATATTTAGATGTTTGGACTGGAAACCAGACAAAAATACTGAGGAAGAAGAGCGTGTTTTGGCGTGTACTTCAGAGTTTTGCATGTTTAGAGTCTATTCATCAGATCAAACTCTTATTTCAGAGCTCTGTAGTAGGGCTGTGCGATATTGAAGATGCGATATGCGATTCGATATTGCTATTAATGTGTAAAATCTATTTAAATAATATTTAAAAAAATATATAAAAACTAAGAATGATGCCATTTATGTGTTTCTCATTCTCTCTGAGAAAGAAAGGATCGCCACAACTTCTGAATGTGACCAGCTGTGTTTTAGCAAAAATGTATGTCAGAAATCTGACAATATAATTTTAACATCAATGTTTCGGTGTGTGTGTGTGTGTGTGTGTGTGTGTGTGTGTGTGTGTGTGTCAGACAGTGCGAGATTGTAAGTTGTTGTTATTGCATTTAATAACTCTTTTTAACATCAAGCAAGTCCCACCAGTAACAGTTTACGATATATTGCACAGCACTACTTTGTAGTATTTTTGGTCCTCCGATCAGTGGCTGATCACTTAATTCCCTGTAATTGTTACTTTTTATATTGCAATTCTGGCCTTTTCCCCTCAGAATTGTAAGATATAAACTATGAAAACTAATTTCTAGCTGACAGAAGATCAGATGACATCTATGAGGAAAGGAAATTTAAAGACTGTTTGTTATTTTACCTTATAAATTATTGATGCAAACACACGTTCACATTTATATATTCGGCTGGAGGCCGAAAACTTTAAACTGTTTGCTACCATTTCATTTTTCCTAATGTTAAATTATTTTTGTATTTCTATGACTTTTGATATCTAGATCTATTTATTATATCTAGATATTAATAATAAAGTTATTTAAATGTACATTTAGTGTTTGTGTTTCTTCTCTCCTTCATTTATTGTATATGTGAAGATGGAAATATATACACACATACGTAACATTATGACCGGCGGTGAATATCACTGATGATCTCTTCATCACGGCTCCTGTTAGTGGGTGGGATATATTAGGCAGCAAGTGAACATGTTGTCCTCAGAGTTGATGTGTGTGAAGCAGGAGAAATGGGCAAGCGTAAGGATTTGAGCGAGTTTGGCCAGATTGTGACGGCTAGACGACTGGGTCAGAGCATCTCCAGAACTGCAGCTCTTGTGGGCTGTTCCCGGTCTGCAGTGGTCAGTATCTATCAAAAGTGCTCCAAGGAAGGACCAGTGGAGAACCGGCCACAGGGTCATGGGCGGCCAAGGCTCATTGATGACCGTGGGGAGCGAAGGCTGGCCCGTGGGGTCCGATCAAACAGACGAGCTACTGGAGCTCAAACTGCTCCAGAAGTTAATGCTGGTTCTGATAGAAAGCTGGCAGAATACACAGAGCAGCTCAGTTTGAGGCGGATGTTATAGTTATCAAACTTGCTGTGAACGGGAATCAGAAATAAACAAGCATTAACAGGCATTGAGGACACAGGAGTAATTGCATCCCATACAGCAGGGGGCGATATGACGCTGTTAGGATGTAAAACCACCAGAAGAAGAGCAGATGAAGGACAGAGAGTCAACCAATCAGAGTGTCTCTTGCTGAAGGACATCTGATAAAACGGATGATCTGCATCACTTTCAAAAATACTTTCATCACACTTTCATTAAATATTACAAATGAAACACTAAGAAATCAATATTAGATATTGTCATGACGTCAGTATAAAACCAATAAACAGTTAAATGAGCAACTGGGTTAATAAGCTAGTAGGTTTAATGTGATAATTAGTTCTTGCTGGAGTGAACGAGGAGTAAAGGAATATAATGCATAACATGCCCAGCAAAACATGATGTTTTCACTCAGTATTTCTGTGAAATATGAATTATACACACTATATTGGCAAAAGTGTTGTGATCCCCGAGTTCAGGTGTTGGATCCCTTCATGGCCACAGGTGTATAACTCCAGCTCTCGGCCTGCAGACGCTTCTACACACATTAGTGAAAGAATGGGTCGCTCTCAGGAGCTCAGTGAACTCAAGCGTGGGGCCGTGATAGGCTGACACCTGTGCAATAAGGCCATTCCTGACATTTCCTCACTACTAAATATTCCACGCTCAACTGTTAGTGGGATTAGAACAAAGAGGAAGCCATTGGGAACAACAGCAACTCAGCCACGAAGTGTTAAATCCCAGAGCGGGGTCAGCGCATGCTGAGGGTCACAGTGCGCAGAAGTCTCCAACTTTCTGCAGAGTCAACAGCTCCAGACCTCCAGACTTCTGTGGCCTTCAGATGAGCTCAAGAACAGCGGAGAGAGCTTCATGGAATGGGTTTCCATGGCCGAGCAGCTCATCCAAGCCTTACATCACCAAGAGCAATGCAAAGCGTGGGATGCAGTGGAGTAAAGCAGCCGCCACTGGACTCTAGAGCAGTGAGACGTGTTCTCTGAGCGACCAATCACGCTTCAGTCTGACAATCCCATAAACGAGTCTGGGTTTGGCCAAAATTAGCTGGGTCCCAGTTGGGTAGCCAGGGTGGGCCCCAGATATCAGCCCATGTGCAACCCCTTTCGGTGTGTTGGCTGGGATGGGCCGAGGCGAGGGTCATGACCTTCACGTGAACGCTTACATCACTCACATCAATGGCAGTGAGGAAGTTCATTCATGCTGACGCTCGTAAACTTGCATAACGTTCACAAGCTCAAGCGTATTTGCTCGGCGAGTGATAATGCAGAAACATGGACTTCAGCTGGAGCGTTATCTGCCTGGAGCAGGGCATGCTGGGTAAACGGGGCATGTTCTCACCCTCATATAACGTCAGATCATGAGCCGCTGACGCTCGGCTCATTCTGCTGCCAATAAGTGTCTTTCTAGGGAACGAGAAAAATGTTGGATGGCGTCCATATAGTGGAGAAATGAGGGGAAAGTGCAGCAGCGAATCTGATCCAGATTCCACAGAGTCTGCTGACTGTGCAGTGTGCACTGCAAAACATGCTCTTCTTATTAAGTGTTTTTGTCTTGTTTCCAGTCTAAATATCTAAATATTCTTAAATCAAGATGCATTTACTAGATCAGTAAAATTACATATATGTTTTCTTGTTTTCTGGGGAAATATATCAAAAGGAGTTTTTGCTTAAAACAGGCAAAATGATCTGCCAATGGGGTGAGAAAAATAATCTGATTTCTGATTGAGACGGAAACGAGAAACAAGATTATTTTCCTCACCCCATTGGCAGATCATTTTGCCTGTTTTAAGCAAAAACTCTCTTCATTTAGATATTATTTATTTTCAACAAAACAAGAAAAATATGCCATTTTAATCATCTAGTAAATTAATCTTGATTTAGGAATATTTAGATTTGGACTGGAAACAAGAAAAAAACACTAAATAAGAAGAGAATTTTTTGCTGTGTAACTGTTCTGGACAACTGAAAACACAATAATGTCCTGATATTGTAGATGAAATTATCAAAACTAATCAACCAACATTTAACAGGGAATTTTTGTTGGACATTTGTCAGTTTGTCAACACTCTAGAGTAACGCTCAGAGAACACTCTAGAGTAACGCTCAGAGAACACTCTAGAGTAACGCTCAGAGAACACTCTAGAGTAACGCTCAGAGAACACTCTAGAGTAACGCTCAGAGAACACTCTAGAGTAACGATCAGAGAACACTCTAGAGTAACGCTCAGAGGACACTCTAGAGTAACGCTCAGAGAACACTCTAGAGTAACGCTCAGAGGACACACTAGAGTAACGCTCAGAGAACACTCTAGAGTAACGCTCAGAGGACACTCTAGAGTAACGCTCAGAGAACACTCTAGAGTAACGCTCAGAGAACACTCTAGAGTAACGCTCAGAGAACACTCTAGAGTAACGCTCAGAGGACACTCTAGAGTAACGCTCAGAGAACACTCTAGAGTAACGCTCAGAGGACACTCTAGAGTAACGCTCAGAGAACACTCTAGAGTAACGCTCAGAGGACACTCTAGAGTAACGCTCAGAGAACATTCTAGAGTAACGCTCAGAGAACACTCTAGAGTAACGCTCAGAGAACATTCTAGAGTAACGCTCAGAGAACACTCTAGAGTAACGCTCAGAGAACACTCTAGAGTAACGCTCAGAGGACACTCTAGAGTAACGCTCAGAGGACACTCTAGAGTAACGCTCAGAGAACATTCTAGAGTAACGCTCAGAGAACACTCTAGAGTAACGCTCAGAGAACATTCTAGAGTAACGCTCAGAGAACACTCTAGAGTAACACTCAGAGAACATTCTAGAGTAACGCTCAGAGAACACTCTAGAGTAACGCTCAGAGGACACACTAGAGTAACGCTCAGAGAACACTCTAGAGTAACGCTCAGAGAACACTCTAGAGTAACGCTCAGAGAACGCTCTAGAGTAACGTTCAGAGAACGCTCTAGAGTAACGCTCAGAGAACCCTCTAGAGTAACGCTCAGAGAACACTCTAGAGTAACGCTCAGAGAACACTCTAGAGTAACGCTCAGAGAACTCTATAGAGTAACGCTCAGAGAACACTCTAGAGTAACGCTCAGAGGACACTCTAGAGTAACGCTCAGAGAACACTAGAGTAACGCTCAGAGGACACTCTAGAGTAACGCTCAGAGAACATTCTAGAGTAACGCTCAGAGAACACTCTAGAGTAACGCTCAGAGAACATTCTAGAGTAACGCTCAGAGAACACTCTAGAGTAACGCTCAGAGAACCCTCTAGAGTAACGCTCAGAGAACACTCTAGAGTAACGCTCAGAGAACCCTCTAGAGTAACGCTCAGAGAACACTCTAGAGTAACGCTCAGAGAACACTCTAGAGTAACGCTCAGAGAACACTCTATAGTAACGCTCAGAGAACACTCTAGAGTAACGCTCAGAGAACACTCTAGAGTAACGCTCAGAGAACACTATAGAGTAACGCTCAGAGAACACTCTAGAGTAACGCTCAGAGAACACTCTAGAGTAACGCTCAGACAACACTCTAGAGTAACGCTCAGAGAACATTCTAGAGTAACGCTCAGAGAACACTCTAGAGTAACGCTCAGAGAACACTCTAGAGTAACGCTCAGAGAACACTCTAGAGTAACGCTCAGAGAACACTATAGAGTAACGCTCAGAGAACACTCTAGAGTAACGCTCAGAGAACACTCTAGAGTAACGCTCAGACAACACTCTAGAGTAACGCTCAGAGAACATTCTAGAGTAACGCTCAGAGAACACTCTAGAGTAACGCTCAGAGAACACTCTAGAGTAACGCTCAGAGAACACTCTAGAGTAACGCTCAGAGAACACTCTAGAGTAACGCTCAGAGAACACTCTATAGTAACGCTCAGAGAACACTCTAGAGTAACGCTCAGAGAACACTCTAGAGTAACGCTCAGAGAACACTCTAGAGTAACGCTCAGAGAACACTCTAGAGTAACGCTCAGAGAACACTCTAGAGTAACGCTCAGAGAACACTCTAGAGATGTGTACTGTGGTGTGTGAAGCGCGTGTGGCTCTTGTTTCTGCAGGTCAAACACACTTCTGTTCTGTCTCTGCTGATGGAAGCCCTTCAGGAACAACATGTTTTTCTGCTCTTATCTAAGCCGGTTCTGTCCAGACATGAACTCAACACCAGCGCAAGTGACAGGCAGTGACACACACACACACACACACACACACACACACACACACTCCAGCTCTGAATGAACATGCTGTTCCGCTTTATTGGATAATTGAGACCCACAGTAAGTCTTATCACAGTAATAACTGTTCAAGAGATTTCAACACACACACGCGTGTCAAGGTTTATGAGCCGCAGAAGTTCAACCCAGTGACTGAAACCATCCGCATGATCAGAGGATTCCAGTTCTGTTCACTGATGTTCCCAAGTTATAAAAATGTTATTTATTAAAAAAAGTGAATGTTATGTTAATGTTATGTGAACATTAAAGGAACGTTTCTTTTGAATGTTCTCTGAACGGTCTGTAGTAACATTTATGTTTACGTTTTAGTTAAAAAAGTTTTTGTTTTATTAATGTTACAGAAAGAACGTGTGTGTGTGTGTGTGTGTGCTCCAAGAGCAGTACACCTAACCCCAGCTGCTGTGAGGCAATAAGTAAAGAGCTTTGGATGGCCATAGGGTTATATAAATGCAGTCCAATCAGATGTGAGAGTCTGTGGAATCTTACTGAGAACCTGATGAATGGCGCTTAAATGACAAAAGATTGCAACGAACCAGAAGAAAAGAGATAGAAAACTGACCTCTGACCTGTAATGCTGCCTGGATCACAATCTTCAACAAGCAGACAAACACACACACACACACACACACACACACACACACACACACACACACACACACACACACACACACACACACACACACACACACACACACACACACACAGAAAGATCAGGGATCAGGACAGAGCTTCACCACTGGGGTTACTCTGTGGAATAAATAGTATGGGAATCATAATGCATTATTATTATATACACTCACCTAAAGGATTATTAGGAACACCTGTTCAATTTCTCATTAATGCAATTATCTAATCAGCCAATCCCATGGCAGTTCTTCAGTGCATTTAGGGGTGTGGTCCTGGTCAAGACAATCTCCTGAACTCCAAACTGAATGTCAGAATGGGAAAGAAAGGTGATTTAAGCTGTTTTGAGCGTGGCATGGTTGTTGGTGCCAGACGGGCCGGTCTGAGTATTTCTATATCTGCTCAGTTACTGAGATTTTCACACACAACCATTTCTAGGGTTTACAAAGAATGGTGTGAAAAGGGAAGAGCATCCAGTCTGCAGCAGTCCTGTGGGAGAAAATGCCTTGTTGATGCTCGAGGTCAGAGGAGAATGGGCCGACTGATTCAAGCTGATAGAAGAGCAACTTTGACTGAAATAACCACTCGTTACAACCGAGGTATGCAGCAAAGCATTTGTGAAGCCACAACACACACAACCTTGAGGCGGATGGGCTACACCCGCAGAAGACCCCACCGGGCACCACTCATCTCCACTACAAAGAGGAAAAAGAGGCGACAATTTGCACAAGCTCACCAAAATTGGACAGCTGAAGACTGGAGAAATGTTGCCTGGTCTGATGAGTCTCGATTTCTGTTGAGACATTCAGATGGTAGAGTCAGAATTTGGCGTAAACAGAATGAGAACATGGATCCATCATGCCTTGTTCCCACTGTGCAGGCTGGTGGTGGTGGTGTAATGGTGTGGGGGATGTTTTCTTGGCACACTTTAGGCCCCTTAGTGCCAATTGGGCATCGTTTAAATGCCACGGCCTGCCTGAGCATTGTTTCTGACCATGTCCATCCCTTTATGACCACCATGTCCCCATCCTCTGATGGCTACTTCCAGCAGGATAATGCACCATGTCACAAAGCTCCAATCATTTCAGATTGGTTTCTTGAACATGACAATGAGTTGACTGAACTAAAATGGCCGCCACAGTCCCCAGATCTCAACTCAATAGAGCATCTTTGGGATGTGGTGGAACGGGAGCTTCGTGCCCTGGATGTGCATCCCACAAATCTCCATCAACTGCAAGATGCTCTCCTATCAATATGGGCCGACATTTCTAAAGAATGCTTTCAGCAGCTTGTTGATCAATGCCACGGAGAATTAAGGCAGTTCTGGAGGAGAAAGGGTCAAACACAGGATTAGTGTGTTCCTAATAATCCTTTAGGGGAGTGGATATTCATATTTCATATTCGTAGTTAAAACATTTCAGTCATACTCTAATTAAACAGACTAAATCATTTCCAGTGGTTAGACTTTATTTCAGGTGTCATTGTTACAGTGTATTTATATATTTAAGTAAGAACTACATGTTCTTACTCTAGGGTTATTTAGATAGCACTGATTATTAATATTCATTATTGTTCTCATAGATTATGAAGTGCAGTAGACGAGGATTATTGTCTGTATGGCACAGGTCATGCCAACTATTCTTATTGTATTGTACGATTCTTTCAATGATAAAAATGTGCAAATCATAATCACATCATATCCTGAAGAGCAGAGATTGAGTGAAGAGGAAGATCAGTGATGGTGCGAGCCTGACCTCTGCTGGACAGATGCAGGAGCGTCTTACATTAACACACATTTACTAGACAAGCAAAGATTATTGTCTTGTTTTGGGGAAAATAACTCAAAATGAAGAGAGTTTTTGCTTAAAATAAGATAAATAATCTGCCAATGGGGTGAGAAAAATAATCTTGTTTTCTGTTTGAATTAAGATTATTTTTCTCACCCCATTGGCAGATTATTTATCTTATTTTAAGCAAAAACTCTTCATTTTGAGTTATTTTCCCCAAAACAAGACAATAATTAGTACTTGTCTAGTAAATACTTCTTGTTGTAAGATTTTTTAGATGTTTGGACTAGAAACAAGACAAAAAAAATACTGAGTAAAAAAAGCATTTTCTGCAGTGTGTGAGCAATTACACAAAATGCAATTCATCATGGCTGCTGATGCGCTTCACATTCATACAATAATTACTGTGAATAATAAACAACTCCATGGATGAATTATTTTATAAAATGTTTTATTTGTTTAATTGGCAGCTAATTGAAATGCATCAGATTGTATAACATGGCGTGTGACAGACACCGTCCCAAAAGAGAAACATCCGTAACACTTTCAGCATCTGATATATAAATAAAAACATATAAGAGTTACATGTGAGCGGTCATTTCTGACAATAACACGTGTGGATATATAAACGCTAAAGAACCGCCGAGTCCAGTCCGTCTGACCCGTCCAGAACCAGAAGAGTTCATCCACACACACCTTCAGCAAACGTGCTTTGGGATCACATCGGGAAGAAAAGAGAACGACTGAAGGCACGGCTGGGTCAGATCGAGACTGAAGTAACATCAACACAATGACCTTTAAACGACAAGAACATAAAAACAACTGGTACATATTTCACCTGCGCTACACTACACTATCAAAAGGCCAATCGTCGGTATATTGCAACTTTCTCCACTATCATCATCATGCATACAATGTCACTTCCTGTCAACGGCCGCCTGATTGGCTGATTGGGTCATGTGACACACGGGCATCTCTGAGGGCACCAAACGGGCGTCTCTGAAAAGGGAAGACGTGACGGCGCGGCTGGAGAGAGAACGACTTACAACAGCTCTGGAATAGGACAAATCATCATATATTATATTATATATATGCACAAATGCACCAACTATGAATTTAAACAGCTGGTTTATGGATGCATATCATCTGAAATAACAAATGCATCATAAATTATATCATCATCAGAAATATATATATATATATATATATATATATCATAAACAAAAAAGGGACGAACGAACTCGTTATGAATTTAAACAGCGTGTTTTCAGGAGCACAAGAAATGCATTTAGCTGATATGATGCATATTAGAAATAACAATTATAGAAATGCACCAAATCTAGAGCTGGATTAAAGAGAGCACAATGATTTATAATATAAATGGCCATCATTCTGAACATTTACAACTAAAACATGATTAAAGAACGAGTCTTCTGTAGTTTCTCTCTCCAGCGGTCGACTTCTGTGAGCAGCGCTTCTCTGGAATAAACCGAGCACAGCAAAATCTGACCCGATATCCCCCGGTCGGACGGAGCAGACTGAATCATGAGTGAATCATGAGTGAATCATGAGTGAATCATGACCGAATCATGGCTGAATCATGAGTGAATAATCATGAGTGAATCATGAGTGAATCATGAGTGAATAATCATGAGTGAATCATGACCGAATCATGAGTGAATCATGGCTGAATCATGACTGAATCATGACCGAATCATGACCGAATCATGACTGAATCATGACCGAATCATGACCGTATCATGAGTGAATCATGACCGAATCACGAGTGAATCATGACCGAATCATGAGTGAATCATGACCGAATCATGAGTGAATCATGACCGAATCATGAGTGAATCATGACCGAATCATGAGTGAATCATGGCTGAATCATGACTGAATCATGAGTGAATCATGGCTGAATCATGACTGAATCATAAGTGAATCATAAGTGAATCATGGTTGAATCATGACTGAATCATGACTGAATCACGAGTGAATTATGAGTGAATCATAAGTGAATCATGGTTGAATTATGACTGAATCATGGCTGATTCCTGACTGAATCATGACTGAATCATGACTGAATCATGGCTGAATCATGGGAGTTCACCGCAGCTCTGTGGCTCATTCGGCACTATTTGGCAGCGAGTTGTAATTCACTCAGTGATTCGACGACTCACTGATTTGGTGACTCAATGATTCAACCAGTCAGTGGTTTAATGACTCACTGAATCACTGATTCAACGCCTCACTGATTCAATGGCTCACTAATTTTGTGACTCAGTGATTCAATGACTCAGTAAATCAATGACTCAGTGATTTGGTGACTCAGTTATTCAACGACTCACCGATTAAACAACTCAGTAATTTGATGACTCAATGATTCAACAACTCACTGATTCAATGACTCAGTAATTTGGTGACTCGGTGAGCCAATTACTCAGTGAAACAAAGACTCAGTGATTTGGGGACTCAGTTATTCAATGACTCAGTGATCCAATGACTCAGTGATAAAATTACTCAGTGATTTGGTGACTCAGTGGTTAAATGACTCACTGATTCAATGACTCAGTAATTCAGTTACTCACTGATTCAATGACTCAGTGGTTAAATGATTCACTGATTCAATTACTCACTGAATGACTCATTAGTTCAGTTACTCACTGATTCAATGACTCAGTGGTTAAATTACTCACTGATTCAATGACTCAGTAATTCAGTTACTCACTGATTCAATGACTCAGTTACTCACTGATTCAATGACTCAGTGATTCAGTGGCCGCTGTCGAGTGAATCGCCGGTGACCTGATTCCAGCTCTGCGAGCCCGTGCCGGAGCGTTTGCATATTCCTCTGCGTTTGTGCCGATTCGCAGCTACAGGTTTGGTCGATTGTTTTTTCCCGCCCCCGCTAAAGTGCTAGAAGAGACGCCGCTCGAGCCGAAATGAAGAAATCCTTCGCCTATAAACATCAATGATTGTGAACTCTAGAATACAGAATAAAAATAAGGCAAACACATCTGAGACGTGGAAGGGAAATCTACTCTAGATCTACTCTAGAACTGGTTTCAGATCTGCGGAGCAAAGGCCTTCTGGTCAATCGTTCAGGACACACACACACACACACACACACACACACACACACACACACACACACACACACACACACACACACACACACACACCTGTCTGTGGACTGATCGCAATCGTAATATTAAAAATAGTGCAATTTTAGACATTTATATAAATAACTCTAAAATCGTGCTTTTTAAGTTTGCTTTTTTAAGCTTTCCATATACATGTATATATTTATATAGTAGCCTATACACACACACACATACATAGATTAATGTGTATCGTTGGCATCCGCTCTCTCTGACGACACACACACACACATCAGGATGAATGTGTGGATGCTGTGCTGAATCAGACGTTGGCATCTTTCACAGAAGAAACGTGAAGCTCCGGTAAACCAGAGCCAAACATCAGCCAATGGGGTCGCAGGGATAACAGCGGTATGATGACGTCTGGCTGATATCTGCTCTTCCTGTCCGGTACACGCGTCTCGTGTGAGAATGTTCAGACTCTGAGGAGGAGCGTGATGTCCTGGTTTCGTCTGTCAGGTCAGAGCGAGGAAATAAGAGCATTGAGGACAGAGAACAGGTAAAGATGGAGAGGAAGTTGGTCTGAGTGAAAGGCAAGAAAACACCGCACAAACGCTCTTCTTATTCAGTCACTTCGTCTCGTTTCCAGTCGAAATATCGAACAATTCTTAAATCAAGAAGCATTTACTAGATCAGTAACACGACATTTGGTCTTGTTTTGTTCCAAACAGAAATCAGATTATTTCCCTCACCCCATTGGCAGATCATTTTGCCTGTTTTAAGCAAAAACTCTCTTCATTAGATTTGATTTTCAACAAAACAAGCAATCATATCTTAGGTCATGTTACTGATCTACCAAATGCATCTCGATTTAAGAATATTTCAATGTTTGGACTGGAAACGAGATAAAAGCACTTTTTGTCTCAGAGTCTCAGAGCGGCTCTTTGTGCTGGAGGACGCAGCAGTGACCTATGACCTCGCTGTATGTGGGCGGGGCCAGGCTGTCGAAGACGGTGCGGTTGGGCGGAGCTCGCACCGACTCGCGGTTGAGCTCCATCTGCTGCTCCGGATCGCGCAGCTGAAGAACACATGGCCCCAAGTACGGCGGAGGCTCCTCGCCGTCTGATAGGCCGATGTTCGGCGGGAGATCGATGATGTCATGCGGGAGGAACGGGAACGTGGGCTGGAAGCGGTCCAGACGCGGCCGAGGAGCGTACGCCTGCGGGACAGATATGACATCATGACAACGCACACACACTCGTGTAGTTTTATCAAATCACATTTTTATTTATTTTGTATTTAGAGGGAACACTAAGGAACTATACTAATGCATTATTTTGGGGTAAATATTATTCATTTTTATGCCATTTTTGTTACATTTTTGTATGAAGTATTTGTATTTTTAATGAAGTAAATAATACCTATATGAATACGGTTAATAAAGGGTTAGTTCAGCCAAAATGAGATGTCTGTCATTAACTCCTCTCCCTAATGTCGCTCCACACCCGTCAGACCTCCGTTCATCTTCACACACAGTTTAAGATATTTTATATTTAGTCCGAGAGCGTATGCAAGTGTATGCACACTATACTGTCCATGTCCAGAAAGGGAATAAAAACATCATCACAGTAGTCCATATGAGACATCAGTGGGTTAATTAGAGTCTCTTGAAGCATCCAAAATACATTTGGGTCCAAAAATAACAAAAACTACGACTTTATTCAGCATTGGCTTCTCTTCCGCGTTTGTGTTCAATCCTCAAATAAAGATTCAAACGGTTATGAAAACTAAAGTCGTAGTTTTTGTTATTTTTGGACCCAAATGTATTTTGGATGCTTCAAGAGACTCTAATTAACCCACTGATGTCTCATATGGACTACTGTGATGATGTTTTTATTCCCTTTCTGGACATGGACAGTATAGTGTGCATACACTTGCATACGCTCTCAGACTAAATATAAAATATCTTAAACTGTGTGTGAAGATGAGCGGAGGTCTGACGGGTGTGGAGCGACATTAGGGGGAGGAGTAAATGACAGACATTTCATTTTGGCTGAACTAACCCTTTAATGAAGTAAATCATACCTCGCTGATGACAGCAGAAGAGCCTGGAGCGTCAGATGACCACAGACTGCCCTCCTGAAGCAACACACAAACACAGTACACATCAGACTGTGTGTGTGTGTGTGTGTGTGTGTGTCATACTGCAGTGTGAGTCGATATGAGTGAATGCTAGTCCACTAGATGTCAGGATTTCTTTAGTGAATCTCAGATTAGGAAGTTGTTACAGTGTGTGTGTGTGTGTGTGTGTGTGTGAGAGAGTGTGAGTGTGTGTGTGTCTCACCGACGGCAGGGGCAGGTGGCGTCTGTGCGCTCGTCCGTGTTGAGAGATGAGAGATCGCGCTGAGAGTCTGTAGTGGTTCAGGAGACACGTGATCACCACAACCATCATCATCATCACCACCACGATCACCAGGATCTGAACGAACTCCAGCTGGGCTGCACACACACACACACACACACACACACACACTGTAAATCACACCTTCAGACGCCTCACAATGATCCTCTCTCCCATCCGAACGTTTAAAACACAGATCTGCAGGAAGCTCACACTGTGATGAACAATATTCATTACGCTTCTCTACTCACTGTACAACAGCCGCTGTTGTGTTTTATAATATTTTATAATCTATTTTTTGTATTAAATCACACACACACACACACACATTCACCGCTGCACAGGCTCTGGACACAAACACACACACACAGAGACACACACACTCACCGCTGCACTGGCTCTGGACACACACACACACACACACACACACACTCACCGCTGCACAGGCTCTGGACACACACACACACACCGCTGCACTGGCTCTGGACACACGGCTCTGCTGCCTGAAGCTGCATGATGCCACATTCACATTCGCTGGAGCCAAACTAACACTAAACTCTCCAGCTTCTGCGTTCCCACACACACACACACACAGGGGCAGATGGGTGAGAGGACGGGCAAGAGCTCACACACACACACACACAAGGTCTGTGGGTCTAGACTGAATTGTGTGAGAGAGTCGGTTTTGCATACGTGAACAAAAAGAGCGCGAGACAGCTGATGGAGTACGCCACAATCTCAAAAACACACTCCCACACACACACACACCTTTTTGTGACATATGGGGACATTCCATAGGCGTAATAGTTTTTATACTGTACAAACCGTATTTTCTATCCCCTTACACTGCCCCTAAACCTACCCATCACACACACACACACACAGCCCCTAAACCTACCCATCACACACACACACACACACACACAGCCCCTAAACCTACCCATCACACACACACACACACACACACACACACACACACTGCCCCTAAACCTACCCATCACACACACACACACACACACACACACACACACACACACACACACACACACACACATCCCTCTAATTCAGATTTTCTCAGAATCTCATCACTTCTTGCAGGAGAATCAATAAAAACAACAAAAGCATCAGCCGTATAACTTTATGAGGCTTTAACACAAATACTACGACATCTATTCAAAGAGCTGAAGTGAGCAGCTGATGAAGGCAACACACACACACACAGGGGTAGTGCAGGGGTCATGAGGGGTCAAAGCTCCGCCCCTCCCGTCTCTCACGGGTCATTCCCGTCACAGACAACACTCAACAGACACAGAGGGTGTGTGTGTGTGTGTGTGTGTGTGTGTGTGCGTGTGTGTTTGTTTAGCTGCAGTCTGGGTACAAGTCTGACCTCAAACATGAGTAAATCTGACTAAACCTTCCTTTCATTCAGACATCCAGGGCCGTCTTTAACTGTGATTTAAATGTAAAACACCAGCTTCTCTAGCATTTATTAAATACACTATTGGTCAAAGTATCTTTACTTTTGATCAGTTTAATGCATCCTTGATTAATAAATGCATTCATTTCCTTCAAAAAAAAGGAAGATAATTTTTTTTATTGCATCCAAAATAAAAGTTTGCATTTACATAATATCGGTGTGTGTGTATAAATATATATATATATGCAAATATTTCTTAAATATACACATAATTATACACACACATATATTATGTCAACGTAAACTTTTATTTTGGATGTGATTAATTTTATCTAAAAGATTCTATTTTTATGATGATAATCAGCTCATATTGCTCAACATTCAATAAAATACATCTTATTTCTCAGGATTCTTTAATGAATAGACAGTTCAACAGGATTTATTATTATTATTATTTTATTTATATTACATTGTAAAAAAATATTTAGAAAAAGTTTCCTGGTTGCCTTAATACACTGACCTTTTTTTTGAGATTCGACAACCTTTATTAAAATATTATTAAAAGATTGTGTAAGCATATTGTGTGTGTTTTATTTGTGATGACGCAGCCAAATTGTGCTATTTTCATGATTTTTCACATTTTTTATGTGGTTCATATACAATAATATTTTGAGTTTCTATTCATTAAACAAATTTCCTTCATTGTGTCAACTCAAATTTTTTATTTCAATAAACTCAATATTTTAAGGCAACCAGGATACTCACTTTGTTAAGTTAAACCAAAAAAACTAACAAAATATTTTGTCAGTGTAGAAATAGAATCTTTTGTAATATTTAATGCGTTCTTGATGAATAAAAGTGAGAACCCAAACTTTTAAATAAGCAAAGTTTCCCCAAAAATATGACACTTCCTCCCTACAATGTAAAAAAAATGTTGGTTTAACTTAAAAAAAGTATCCTGGTTTCCTTAAAATATTGAGTTTATTGAAATTTAAAATTTGAGTTGACACAATGAAGGAAATTTGTTTAATGAATAGAAACTCAAAATATTATTGTATCTGAACCACATAAAAATGTGATAAATCATGAAAATAGCACAATTTGGCTGCGTCATCACAAATAAAACACACAATTACCCAATATGCTTACACAATCTTAATAATATTTTAATAAATGTTGTCAGATCTCAAAAAAAGTTCCTTGTTTCAACTCAACATTTTAATTTCAATGAACTCAAAAATTTAAGGCAACTTTTTTCTAATATTTTTTTACAGTGTGTGTGCACTAATATCTGATGATGGTATAATCTCTCGAGAGGAAAGCTCATATTTTTGGGGAAACTGATTATTCAAGAGTTTGGCTTCTCACTTTTATTCACCAAGGAATGAATAAGTCGTTTGTGGATCCGTCTCAACACGCTGTGTTTGTTTGTGTCACGCCGTTCACACGCCCAGGGCGGGACGTGCGGTAAACAATGCAAACTATGCTTTAATCATGAGACTGACGGTTGAACTCCTGAACAATAACACTGAAGTTCAGACGTTACCCACTAACAGATCTCACAGAATCATTATTTCTGTTCCGCAAACACTCAGATGATCACAGAAGTGCTGGGATAAAAGTTCATAGCTCTAACGTAAACACTGATGATCAATTAGAGGGAATCAACTTTGGAAAATAACGTGACGCTTCAAATACAGATCAATTACATTGTTTCACCAGTAGGTGGAGACACGTGACTATTACAAAAGTGTTTTTTGTCATTGAATCATTCACTCGAGATTCGTTCAGAAACACTGATTCATCCAGTAATGAAACAAATGAAGTCTTTATGAGTGAGTCATTAAATCATTCACTCGAGATTCGTTCAGAAACACTGATTCATCCAGTAATGAAACAAATGAAGTCTTTATGAGTGAGTCATTGAATCATTCACTCGAGATTCGTTCAGAAACACTGATTCATCCAGTAATGAAACAAATGAAGTCTTTATGAGTGAGTCATTGAATCATTCACTCAAGAGATTGGTTCAAAACATTCATTAATTCATGAGATTTGTTCAAAAAAACTGATTCATCCAGTAATTAAACAAATGAAGTCTTTGTCAGTGAGTCATTGAATCATTCATTCATTAGTCATTCAAAAACACTGATTCACCCAGTAATGAAACAAGTGAAGTCTTTATGAGTGAGTCATTGAATAATTCATTTATGAGATTCGTTCAAAAACACTGATTCATCCAGTAATGAAACAAGTGAAGTCTTTATGAGTGAGTCATTGAATCATTCACTCAAGAGATTTGTTCAAAAACACTGATTCACCCAGTAATGAAACAAGTGAAGTCTTTATGAGTGAGTCATTGAATCATTCACTCAAGAGATTTGTTCAAAAACACTGATTCATCCAGTAATGAAACAAGTGAAGTCTTTATGAGTGAGTCATTGAATCATTCACTCAAGAGATTTGTTCAAAAACACTGATTCATCCAGTAATGAAACAAGTAAAGTCTTTATGAGTGAGTCATTGAATCATTCACTCAAGAGATTTGTTCAAAAACACTGATTCACCCAGTAATGAAACGAGTGAAGACTTTATGAGTGAGTCATTGAATCATTCACTCAAGAGATTTGTTCAAAAACACTGATTCATCCAGTAATGAAACAAGTGAAGTCTTTATGAGTGAGTCATTGAATAATTCATTTATGAGATTCGTTCAAAAACACTGATTCATCCAGTAATGAAACAAGTGAAGTCTTTATGAGTGAGTCATTGAATCATTCACTCAAGAGATTTGTTCAAAAACACTGATTCACCCAGTAATGAAACGAGTGAAGACTTTATGAGTGAGTCATTGAATCATTCACTCAAGAGATTTGTTCAAAAACACTGATTCACCCAGTAATGAAAGTCTTTATGTGCGAGACATTGCTCTGTGTATCAATAAATTCTTTTTTTTACAACACGGGCAAAGATCGTTTATTCCAGTGCGCGTGCAGACAGGGTTGCCAAGCGTTAACAACAAAACCCTTCAACTACTAGCCCAAAACAAGCCCAATAGCTTCTCAGGGGTTCTCCAAAAAAAAGGCGTTTGGGGGTAAAATGTGTGTTATTTTGGTAAGGTTGCTGCTAAAATTGGCATTCCTGGGTCTATATATCCCATAATTGAGGTCGCTTCGACCAGCGGACATGGAAAACAACCGGCGGGAAAACCGCAGACTTGGCAACACAGTGCAGTTGAGTTCTGCTGACATTTGACGACTAACGTTATGCGTCGCTCCGCTGCTCTGATTGGTTGTCGGTCTGTCCAATCGAGATCTTCCTGGTTGGGTTGAAACACCCCATAATCACCGCCCAATGAGCAGCAGACTCATATTCTGACTGGAGCTGAGGAGGACCAGTATGAAGGCTAGTGCTTCAGGACACTGTTGAGATGAGGCAGCGTTCAGAGCAGTTTGACTCGCTCCAGCCATGTTTGTGT